>NC_090907.1:7349710-7580170 GCF_040956055.1 Brachionichthys hirsutus
AAATGACAGTTACTAATACTGTATATGTTCACACAAGTCAACCGTTCCCTCGTTGGGCATCACCAGGGTGAGATTTAAATGTCTTTAATGGCACATTGGACTCTTTGATCCTCCTCGCGTGACTGTCGAAGATCCACAAAGGTTGACCTGATCCATCCCATATAAAGCTCTGCATTGTGCGCAGGACAACAATGTGAGCGCACGGCACAATGGATGGCTTGTAACGGCGAGAAGCAGAAGATAAACTGGGAGAGGAGTTGCAGGTGTCTCTGCTGAACCAACATGGGGTGCGGAGGACGATGCATGCTCCAAGCGGTGCCATCGGCAGTTTGGACGCCTTGATGAATGTGACGGCCACAGTGGCCTCTTCTGTGTGTCGAAGGCGGATACCGCCTCTGGCCCAGTGCCAGACTTCCTGCTCGGAGTCCCAGCCCAATCAATTCTTTTATGTGCTTCCCTCACAACAAACCTCTATCTGTGGCGCCTACAGGAAACTAATCTGTGTGTGCATCCTTCTCAAAGACACTGAAATGAACATTCTTGGACAAACAATCCAGAGTTGCTTTTTTAGAGATGTTTTCATCCGTCAAAACGAAAGCAGAGTAGCGTTGTTACGGAATGAGAAAACTATCAGAGCCCATTTACGTGCCGTGCATTTTCATCTTGCAAAGGTGGTGGGTGCAGCGCTGGATCAGGCTGGACCATCGTTTTCCTCTCAACAAAAAACCATGTATGACTTCCATATTTCAGGAGCCCGTGTATTGTTACGGCTTTACTTACATTATATGTTTCCAGCTTTACTCTGCTCCGGAAGACGTACGTTTTGAAGTTGGCTTGTTGGAAGACCTCATCAAAAGCAGCTTCGTTCTGAAAGTGAAAAACGTTTTACTGGCTCAAAAGCATAGCTATTTAAGTAAATGTTTCTCCATAGCTTCAAGTGACAAATACAAATCTGCATTGAAAATTACTCATTTGACTTGACAAGTAATTCCACATTTAAAAGAAGGAAGCACAGCGGGTGACTTAAACACAGATTTCTCTGCGCGGGAGTGCATGTGTGGGTGTGCATGGTTGGCGGTGACAAATTGTGAGGTTTAGCAGACGCCATTTCCTGGGGCCAGCATTATATTCAGAAAGGGAGGTCTCACCGAGTCCTTAAGCTGCCCCATATAAGCCGCGTTCTGGCCCAGGATGGCCTCTGCACTCTCCTGGAAGCAAGTCACCCACTGGTTGTCCCCGTAATCTGCAACGTTGGCCTGCGGATGATATACACATCAAAAAAACAAGGGTAAATAAGAAAACACAAGTAGATACTAATGTACTGTTGTTTACATGCTAGACACATTTTGTGAGCATGTGGCTTATGGCATTTTAATTCAACTCCCCTTTTTACTCTTAAGATTTCATTCTCTAATTAGCCATCATCCCGTTAGCCATCCTGGCAAACCAAACAGCGTCACAACACATTTGTGATGAATCCAGCAGAAGCAAATTCACAGCTTAAAGTACAGTTTAAAAACAACAACATGCTGACTGGTAAGTGCTGCAAAACAAAGGTTTAACATGTCTGGCTGAAAACGCTCCGTTTCTCAGTCCTCGCGTTCTGAATGTAGATTCGTTTTGTGATGTTTGTCAATGAGCTGCGGTGCTCATTTCCTCCCTGCATTTCTTTTGTAACAATACTATCGTATATACTTTAACATTGTGTATAAATAAATAAATAGCGTTTAAGTACCTTTTGTCCATTTAGACGTTCTGACATGTGATCCATGTTCCGAGGTCACAAACCAAATTGTATTTTAATAACCTAACCCAGACATTTTGCTGCAACACCAGACATAAAAATATATTTTTTATATTAAACCTAACTTGAAAATTAATCAGTTAAATAAACCTAACACAACTCAACAAATGACAAAATAGTGTCACATACAGGATAAACGTTTTCAATAAAGCTATCTGCTCTCCTAAAATCTTTGCGTCCTCCCATAGAATGCCCTCCCTGGCAGAAAACCCTGAAGACTCAGCTCCCCTCCTCATCACCTTCTATGTCACGAGTCAACTCGAGTCTGGACTCTTCTCTAAATTTGTATTCAACACAATGTATAGAAATGAATCTCATTTTAAACGCAGTCACAAAGTCAGGAGAACTTCCGTGAAGGGAATTAAGGACTAGGGGAAGCGTTCAGGAATCACACTGTGTGTCTGCAGGTGTTGAGGAGAAACCAGGAATGCCACTTACAGAGAGGATTAGGCGGTACTTGAAGCTGGGGAACTCTTTGTCACACTTCTCGCAGCGGAACATGCCATTCTGCTGGTCCACCACTTTTTTGTTGCACTCCTGGCTCGGGCAGGCCTGGTAAAGGCAGTTCTCCTTGCGCAGGTAGACGATGGTAGCCATGCAGGTGTAGTAGTCCGCCTAAATGGGAAGAGAAAGTAACTCATTAACAGGTCCTCACTCACAACCTTTGTTCATGTTAAACATGTCGACGGCTTGGTAGCAGAAATAAAAACCGTATGGCATTAATATGAGGATTTAAAGCATGTGGCTCTGCATGCCAAAAATCTGATGATAAATAAATTACAGGATCCTCACGGCTGCAGCGCAAACGCAAACAGGCGAGGGAGCTGCAGCTTTTGTGTGGAATCTTCAGACCGCAGCCGCATATAAACAGCCTCCGGGAAACATTCCTAGTCAGAGCAGAAACCACCCGAGCAAGTGACGGGAATTTCACATTGAATGGAAATATACACACAAAAAAACAACAATGAATGTGTTGTAATGAGATCAGGGTTTCTGCCAGTGGACTCCAAACCCAACCGCCCCAAGCATCTGCCATTTTGGGAAAATCTTAAATGCAAGTTAACGTGGCCCGGCAAACAGCTCAGAATTAATGAGGTTACCTGGCAACAGGTTAGGAACATGACTGGGTATATAAAGAGCATCCAGAGGGGCTGAGTCTTACTTAAGAAAAGATGTTGAGGGCTTCGCCGATGTGACCAGAAATAGTGGAATGTAGTAAAAATAGGGTTTCCCCATAAGATAGACCAGTCGGTCTTCTCTGACGCCCAACTGGTTGCCTGGCTCGAACAGCCGACCGCTCGGTCCAAAGCCTCTGCACACTTTCATCAAGACAAAAAGGAGCCGATTGAGGGTCTGAGCCCCGAAACCGCCGGCTTGAAGCCAAACTACCCCAAAAAAAGCATCAAGCAGTGAGTGTCAGATAAATGCAGGAACATGAACTGAGAGCCACAGAGATCTGACATCAGGGTTTCGCCTCCTGAATACATCTTTGGAAGGCTCGATCACACTAACAGACGTCAGCTGGTCGTTATTATTCACGTTCATTGACAACCATCTTTTTTTTTTTTTAAACTTACTTGCAGAATGCTGATGTTTCTAAAGGATGAAGGAAATGGATCCCCTCCTAAATAGAATGACAATCACTTTTCCAGTCTCCTCTCTGACCATTGCTCCTGCATGTGAAGGTCATTCCACCCAAATTAATTTCCAAAAACGGGACAATTGATGTTTCGTACCTCTGCGTCTGCATAGAAAGCTCTGAATAATGTGATAAATGATAGAAACAAAATGAGAAAAAAAATTCCAGTTCAGACATTACCCCCCCCACCCCCTAAAAAACCCCAGACATCAGCTTTTCCAAGAGGTCCAATTAATCGCCTCCTCAATTAGTGTGCAAGTGAGCAGACAGCCAAAATGGGACGAGGACAGGAGAACTTGTTTCTCACCTCAAGCCCCAAATAAATTCAGTGCCAAGCAAACAAGAGGAGGGCGGCCGCTTCATGTCAAAGGAAGACACGGGACGTGTTACGTGGACATTTGAGATCGTGACACAAAGAGTCTGTGACAGGGACAATTAATTGTGACACACTTTTGTTAGGGGGTTGTTGAGAGGCCTGACCCTCATGCCCCCATCGCTATGATGTCTCAGAGGGGTTGACGACAGCCGGAGCCCAAGCCCCGTATGAGTCTCATCACATGGCACAATGATAAGGACCAAGAGTCTCCGTTGCCCTGGGTCAACAATCTGCTCCCACAGCGGGGGGGTGAAGCCTGAAGAAGCGACAGGACCGGCAACAGTCGCAGCGACGCTTCAAGCAGTCGACGCCCACAGACAGAAGGACGTATATTGATGTGTGTTTTTAACTGATTTTTAAATCTGTAAATGGGGATTTCAATGTTAAAATGTAAGGTTTTTTTCCTGACCTCATTCTGGATACGATCCAGATGACATTCGGTGGCGAGATGGAGGACCCCACCCTACATGACTGTCAAATTCTATAAACATCGGCCAATAAACAACTGCGATATTGAGGAACACATTTTGAAGCTCCATTGATTGCAATGTTAACAAAAATTTCAAAGTGATCCATAATCCAGGATCTGTTGGGGAACATCACCAGAATTTAATCATCTGTTCCTGGTAACATTCCGAACCTGAAATTTTCATCAAGATCCATCCAGAGCTTTTTGAGTAACAGACAGACAAACCAACGGCAGTGATTAGGAGGTAATAATTATTCATTCATTGTTTAATTTGAAGTTACATTACCCAGCCCTATATATAATCACATTATCCATTTTATAACCAACTATCCATCCATACACTGATCCTCATTTGACATGTATAAATATCTATGCAAGAAAAAGAAAGAACCGAATCCTACTCCTCTTCACTTACCGGAGGGTCAGTTAACCCATTCCAGAGAATCTTTGTATTCTTGATCACTGATACCATAAAGGAGACTTTCACCGTGAACACGTGGAGATTAATGATCAGGAGCCTTTATGGTATCCACATTTCAGCTCATAACAGGTGAAGCAGTGATAGGTGTGTTAGAATAAATATTTATCCCCTCTACGAAAACCTTGAGCCTAAAATGATAAGATTTACACCACAGAGGGATTTCTCAGTGCTGCATGCACAAATGCAATTAGACTTTAAGCGTTTGTACATTTGGGATTCAACACCAGTCTTTCCGTTTGTACATTATGTAAATGATGTATACCACACGCGTACCTTCTCTCCGTGGCCCAGGTGCTCATTCTTAACATCAGACAGAGTCTTCCAGTTGGTGTTTCCTCCCCCGCTGGTACTTTTGATGTCTGTCAGAAGCTGCCCTTCCATGGCATGACCGTCCCTGTCAAACCTGTGTGAAGCAACACACCAGTCACTGCTCAGTTCTGCTGCCCCCCCCCCCGTCACATCTCTGCACCCAAAAGCAACTGCCCCGTGGTAGTTTGACCCGCATAATTTGACTGCTTGACAATGAAAGCGTACCTTGAGAATTTGACAAAGCTTTCACATTTAAGCTCAAATGTGGAATTAGTTGCAAACCTGCAGCAGCATCATCAATTTTGACTGCCTAGACGCAATATGATGCTCCCCACATGGCCGTCAAAAGACAGTAGGCAGGCTCTCTGGCAGCTGGCTTCAAACACATTGTTCCAGGCTGGGCATCAACTTCTGTTTGCTGAAGTAAAGATGGTTCAGATGAGGGCCGTTCAAAATCAATCCACCCGCAGAGGGACCGAGGAGTTGGTCCAGGCTATTACAGGGATATCAGATACCCATTTTCACCCCCACGGTCCAAGTAATTCCAGGAGACCAATACGATGAAGTGCGGCAAAGGCAGTGACGAATGAGAATAATGGGTTGAGGTGAAATACAAATTGGGGCTAGAAAAATGATGGTTTTAAATGGTCAGAAAAATCAATATAGCTTATAATCTCTTGGCCACGGGGCAGAGTGTTCACACAATGGGGAGGTCAGGTTGTAAAGCACGCCTCGTTCCCGGAGGCACAACTAATTGAAAATATCCCCATTAACAGTTCAGGCTGTGGCCAGGGAAGCACACAGGCTGCCAAATTCCCACTCCTCCTGACAAATGTGAGAAACTCTTCATGGTGGCACCAGATTCCTCATTAGTGATCCTGTACTGCTTTGCTTTAATTGTGTCGGCACCAAGCTGGACGCTGACTGAAAGATATTCAGACCTATCGAGTGAATTTACTGGCAGGGCTCAACGACGCTCATTAACAGAAGTCCTACAGGAGTTATGATTAATGGTCAACGCACAAATATCTTTTTCTGATCGTCATATATTTCACCAAAAATTCCCTATCTGAAGGGAGCATGTTTGCAGCAACCTGGGCAAGAACCACGGTTCCCCCCCCACAGCGTTCCTTGTTGTGTATCCCACTTTGAAATAAAATTAAGTTATTAATTAAGTTATTAATAGTCTGCAGGACTGCAGGCTACGGAAGCTTAATTGTTACATGTCTCGACATCCGATTTGACAGCTACCCCAAAAGCTGTGTAAAATGCTCAACAAGACGCCACCTTGACGGGATCCAGTTGCCTAGTCGCCGTTTTAATCATTGCAAAAGGAAGGAGCACGGGAATCTGAACTGGCATGGTGGTAGACAGCGATCCAGATGAAAGAGACAAAAGAATCTGGCAGGAAATGTGCAACAGCCATCTGAATTCAGGCAGATCCAAGAGCACAGAGCAGTTCAACTTCACCGAAACAAAAAACCATCTACAAGAATACCAAGGCGACCGGAGGCTGGCCACGCATGTCACCACACACGGAGATACTAGACTGGAAAATAAGGGTTTAATCCCGCAGAGCAAAACAGGCCCCGTTTGTGGGGTTAAACAAATGAAAGGCTTTGGGTGAGATCAATGGGCTCTCATATTGACATCTGCTTCTATGTCAGAGGGGGGGGGGGGGGGGGCAGCCTGTTTAAAAAGGATCCATAAGGTCCGATCAATTAGGGTGCCACAGAGGTGAAGGGAGGCCGAGCATCAATTCGTCTTTGGTCAATATGACCACTGCGTCATCTATCAATCGTGTACCCACCTGCTTCACGACAGAGCTTAATAATAAGCCTGAACAACACAAAGACCTGATGACCTTTATTCAAGAACAAAGCTCTAATCAAGGTCACCAGTAAAACACAGAAGTCAGATTACAGAGGACAAAAAGGCTGACCCTCCAACTCTCCGAATGTAACAAAGCACATTACGTATCGTTAACGCCTCTGATGGAAAGAGGCTCATAACCAGATAATCCTGAATTCAAGTGGACCCCCCCCCCCCACACACACACGAGAAATGAATGAAAATTGCTGCAATCAAAGTAATCACACGGAAATTAGTCTGGATTTCATTTAATCTGGAGATGATTAGAGGAGTAAAAAATGCATTTCCACAGATCTGAGTATGGTTCCCACTTATGTGTAACGGCTCCCCCACATTGTGCTAATGGTGGAAGACTAATCGTGATGAGAATCTGAGCACGCTCTCCTGAAACTTTGGAAATAGAAACTTGCAAATTAGATATTTTCAGTTCTTCAATGTTCATTCAAATATCTGCACCCCAGACAGAGGTTAGCTTCTAGCTTGAGGCCGTGGCAAAATAAATTGGCATTAAGATAAGAACATGGTAATAACAAAGTTTTTGGGTGTCAAAACTAAACCATATTTTAGAAACACCCAGACGTATTTACCCCCCACAAAGTATTGGATTTGCACAGCAAGTACACTATTTTGCAATCACAATCCAACATCCTGTGGCTCACTCACCAGGCTCTGAGCTGATGTGCCTCAGGGATGTCGGGGTTGATCATCAGGGTGCTGCTGAAGGATGCGGAGAGAGATCGGCCTCCGAAGTCTGAGAGCTTAGCCGCTTTAATGGCCACAATGGGCTGACCGGCGCCATCAAACTGCTCAGCCTATGACACAAGGGAGGGATGGAGAGGAAATGATTGAAACACTGCCGTTATACGTTTGGATTTAATGCATTCTTTGTTTTCATTCACTGTATTTAGCTTAAAAGTTCACTTTATGTTAATAATCTGACAAAGAACAAAACAATTAAACAGAAGGGAGGCAAAATTAGAAGACCCAGAGATGAAAGGCCAACGCTTGATTTAATGCTATTATTCATTATAACCTATGCAGCACATTTTGGGTACTTCTGCGAGTCCCTACAGAAATAAATCTACTTCAGGAGGACAGTTACCGCGTCACACGGCGACTGGGAATTCAATGAAACCATTAAAAACACAAATGTCTTTGATTCTCAACTCGAACCAGACGAGAAACTCTTCTAATTCAAACACTCTCCAACTGAAAATAATTATATTTGTGTAAGCTTTTTATATATATATATATATACATACTCGTGTCATAGTGAATGTGTGATGCAACTTTAGCTTCACAGCACTGTACACCTAGGAAATTGTCATCTACCTACAAATAAATAAAAACCTTAAAGGTGAAGTTTCCTGCACTGAAAAGCAGTTTATCGCAGGCAATGATCAACCTCTGAAAAGTCAACTGTTCTGCAAAGAAAGCTTCCCCATTGCAATATGTATATTCTGGTATTGACTTCTGCCACCGATGTAAAACGCTCCAGACACGAAACCCCCAGCCCACTCTATTATTCATCTGATGAACTATACTCACATCCTCTCCCCACAGTGTGACAGTCACCAGCTTTCCACTCATGTCGATCAGATTGAGTGTCCGTTTGGAAACTTCACGGTTGTTCTTTGTGGTGAGGCGGGTCACTTCGTCCACACTCTTACAAACTCCAATCACATCTGCAAAGAATGAATGTGAAATAGTCAGGACCTCCGGTGCACTTCAATGCTAGAAAATGGTACATTTTCAAAAATAATAAATTCTAAAAATCCTCTAAATCCAAACCTTTCATGTACAAACAGCCGTGTACATAAATAATGAAATGCGTTTGGCTTTAATGGCTACAGGTCACCATGTTCAAAGAATCAATTTAAAACCAGGCGTAAGGTCACTGGTCCGTGTGAACTCGCATCCATGCAGGACAGTCCGAGAAAGGGGATTACTCGTTTCCTCCAATGCCTTTCAATCACACTTGTTGACCGACAGAGATAAATACTTATCACTTATCTGTAAATGTGTGTGAGGGGCATCGCCAACGTTACATGTAATCTGCTGCAAGAGACGGAGATCCAACGAGTCAGCCCTGCTTCCTGCTCAGGTCCGAATAGCTTGACGCCCACAAACACAGGCCCGTGGTTTTCAACTCATCAGAAGAACTCTGTTTACTTCGTATTTATACTGAACAAAATATATACTGCCAAGTTTTGCAGCCAAATGTTTTGGGTATACTACTCTGAAAGAAAATGTATGTCATGCCTGGAGTTTTCACTCTTCCTGGCTGCTTTGGTAAAGATGAAAAAAAATAAAAAAACATTAATATTGTACAGGCAAAGGTGCATTGCTTATAAATAAAGTGCACTTAATTACCTTTAAATTTGCATGGTAAGTAAGTCCCTTTCAATCGATGAAATCATATCATCCTCAAAGGAGAACGAAGTCCCGTAGTTTCCAGAGTATAAGTCGCATTAGTCAGTTAATGCTTCATGAAGAAAATAACATAACAATTAGCACTTTTTTGGTAAATTTATATTGCAGAAAAAGCAAAAACGAAACACTGACAGCTACAGGTAGTAAGCTACGTGTAGCATTCACAGTGATCGAAAACGCAGTCGGCTTCCTGCGTATGCTACCAGT
This sequence comes from Brachionichthys hirsutus, assembly GCF_040956055.1. NCBI lineage: Eukaryota > Metazoa > Chordata > Actinopteri > Lophiiformes > Brachionichthyidae > Brachionichthys > Brachionichthys hirsutus. The sequence continues at coordinate 7,359,301 of NC_090907.1, forward strand.
AGCATTGATGATTATGGCTGAATTAAGTTCGGAATACTGTCCGCCATCGGCGTACTGGCAAACAGGTCTGTGTGTGCATGAAGCGCAAAATGACCGAATCATTTAGTGAGCGTGTTTGATTGGTCCACTGTGACCTGTGTGATCATTTCATTGGTCTGACGTGAAGAGGCTAAATGTATTGGCTACATTCTTAGCCCGTAAAAAATCCATAAATTAGCCGCATCGTTGTAAAACCTGCAGGGTTCAAAGCGTGTGGAAAAAAGTCGAAGCTTATAGACCGGAAAATTCTGTTTAAATTCTGTTTAAGGCAGGTGTTCATCAACATGCAGCGAGTGCTCCCAGAATTCAAAGGGAAACTCCTCTCTGCTCTCTTAATGGCATATACACTGCCAAATCTCCACATCTGTATCGTCTCGTGGTGACCATTTGGACCAGAAGGGGCTTCTGAATGAACAAGGAGCTTTTGAGCCGACCACGTTCCCTGTTCAAGAAGCCTTTTGATAACAAAAGATTCATAATGGCCATCTACATTTCTATCCTGTCATTTCAAACGGCTTTGCTGTCCAGATAGAAGCATCTGATGTTCTGGGTTTGATCCAAAGGTCGCGAGCCGGTGACCCCTGATTTGCTGAATTAACTTTCAACACTGCCGAGTAAAGAGATATTGTATTGTACTCTCATAAACTCTGCCATAGGGTCCAAAGCCAATCTGAACTACAGACTATTATTAATACTACATTTATCGCTCTGCTTATATACATCAAATACCCACACATCCCAGATCAGCGTCTCCACTGCCCGCATCAGACTGTCCTCTGCTTCGGATAGCTTAGTACTTTGAACTATTCTCAGCCTCCGTTAGTCGGTTGTGTTTTCTTGGTAATGCACACTGAGTTAGGTTTATGTTCACAAAGCGCAAGCCTTTCATAATAAGTTAACTTACATTCAATAATAAGAGTCACATTTTTTTTGCTCATCATTAAAGAACTCTGCATTTTTTTAGGCCATAGAAAACCGCAGCTCAATATCATCATCGAGGCGACATCGAAGCGCCCGCGATTGCTTGCAAAAATAAAGAGGCCATCCTGAAAAACAAGCCGATAATCGATGGATCACTCTGGATGACGCGTCACAGGAACACAGCGAGACTCAAGCGCGACCGTGAAACTCTTTACAAGGCCCCATTTTGAGTAATAGACACGAGAGTGTGTGTGTGTGTGTGGTAGGGCACGGCAGGCTTCCCCATGCTGAATGTTTAAGGCACCAATTCATTGTTTGTTCAAGTTGGTTACCAACTTAAGATTTTGTTTAGGAAGCTGGGAGGAATGAAATGATCAGCGACGTTACCTAAAATGGCGTCTTTGTCTCTGTTCTCCAGGTCGCCTATAGCGATGAAGTCGCACTGCACCATGGGAACGTCGCAGGCGTCTTCACAGGGGATGACGGAGGACTCTCCGTTGAATGTCATCTCGTAGTCATTCTTCACCGATGTGAACTGCTTGTTGGCAATCTTTAAGGAGCACCTTGAGATATAGTAGACCTGACCAACACACAGATGGATGAACCATGTGTTAATCAGAGATCAGCGGAACATTTCATCCGAATGAACGGTGCAAACAAGATACGACTTCAGACAGTCGGAGGGATCAACAAAGGCTGGCAGATGATCATAAGCCGCTTATTGTGCGGGCGCAGGGTAGCCAGATGACTCATTCAGAGTCTCTGTGGTTTTAACTCACAAAGTGCTGGCAGCTGTTGGCAGAACAGTTTTCAGCCAAATCTGACTTAAACAGGACAGTGAGAGAAGGTTTTGGCAGATAATCAGTACATACTGAATCTTAATCTGGTCTCACCTTGCCAACTTCAATAAGACTGTGGAACTTATCCACCTCTTGGTTGAAACCAGTCACTCGTATTTCTCCCTGTAATGACAGGAAAATCAGGTAAACAGCTAAGTAGGACAGAGATAGGACAAGATTTCCAGCCACTGATATTTGATTGTTGACTTCCAGAAAAAAAAGAGAAAGCATTTATGGAAGGAATACTCACGCTCTCATCCACAATCTCCATAGAGAACAGTTTGCCATTACCACGAGAGTTGTTCCATGTGCGGACGCTCGACTTGTTGGAAACACGAGCGCGGATGGTCCACCTACAGGTCAGAGGCACGGCTGTGATTATTCATATCATTACTTTCAGAGAAGCAAACAGGCCAATGATGCAAGCCGACAAAGCTGCATTTGTTCTTTAACTCCAACTCGGCAATTAAATAATTGGCTCTGGAGCAACACTTTGGATGAACTCGACATAGCAAGACAAGACTGAACACTTTTACAGATAGTTGTCGACTTACGACCTATGCGACTGTTCGACTTTATGACCGCACTCGTCTGTTGTTTTTTGTTCGTTTCTGATCTGTTTTTACAACATACCAGAAAGCGAGCGAGCGAATCGAGTGTGAGAGTTTCTGCGGTCTCACCCACGATGTCGACCAAGATGAAATTGTCTCTTTCTACTTGGGATCATGACGCAGCATAATATACTCAGGTTAATTTGAAATGGGACAATTTACGACCAATCCCTGTATAGCTTTTGGCATACTGTTAATCACCAGTGGGAAAAATACTCACTTCGACTGGTAGGGGTTGAGGCTGGCGATAGGTACAACCTTGGATACGCCTCCCGGGGTACTGGGAAGAGCAGACGGGGCCTTCTTCCCAAAGTCTTTAGTGGAACCTCTGTTCGCTGCTGAAGGAATTAGGAAAGAAATTAATTAACCATGAAAAGCAGCGACGGAAAGAATCTGAGAGTGAGGCAAATGCATTATTCATCAGAGCCAAGCTACAAAAACCCAATTTTCTTTGGATTACAACTGCTTGATCATTGTAATTATCTCACTTTATGAGGGACATTTCTTCACAGAAAAACCTATTAGCCTAAAGTAAGTTCACCATCGAGTTGAGCAGCAGGAGAGATTCAAAAAACCAAAAATCTTCCCAAATGAAGTTGTTGAAGAGAAGCAAAATTTTGTCAAGGATGATTGACATTTCATGAAATCAAGGTAGTGTGAAATTATATAACAAACTGGAGCTGCTCCGCCTGAGGAGAGCAGAGCTGCCTCACGGGTTTTCCATTTGAACAAGTGCTGCATATTTGATTTGTGTGTGTCTCACACGGAGGATTTAGAGTTCAAAGTGTCCACTTAAGTCCTCCGACTTCGCCAACCACCGCACTTCTGGTAATTAAGCCTCCAGATCAAGAAGCACATACAGAGAAATGAACAATGGCTGTGCCGATAAGAAGGATGCCTGCCACAACGGCAATCCCCACAAAGCAGATTGAAGGAAATAATACCTGCTCTGACCCAAGATGGAAAAGCAAATCCCTTCTGACCAAGACATTTGCTCTGGTACAATCCCTCTCACATCTCTCATGAAAAACAGTGTTTCCAAAAGACATCTGTTTGTTCATAGGGGGTTAATATAGATTATAGACTCTCCAGGTATCCTGTAATGCTATTTTAAACATGTGGAAACCAAAATATTATGTACTTTTGTCAACTGTGGGCCACCAAAATCTAAACAGCAATAAAGACATGCTGCCATCTGGTGGTTAACAATGGTGTAACATATATTCACCAAAGCAGACACCTTTCAATCATTTTAGTTCATGTTTAAAGAGATGAAAAATGTGGTCTCACCTTCATTTCTGTTTTGTGGATGCAGTGGATGTGCGGGTTCAGGGTTTGGTACAAACTGCGAGACTTTACTTTGTCCTGCAAGGCAGATTTAATGTCAGTCCTTCCTTTCCGACACTGCAACCATGCGTGACTGACATTCTCAATACGAAGTGTGCTTTTAAACCTTACCATCAGTGTATGGAATAGGGTCGCCTATTCTTCCTGCTACATCTCCAGCAGGCTTGATGACATCAATTTCCAAAATGATTACTACCCGTCTGTAATACAACATAAGCATGAAGGGCAGAAGTGTGAGCCGTATTCACACTGTACGGAAATATATAGAAATGATGTGAAAAACGTGCATACCGTCCATCCTTCAGTACATTGGTCACATGTCTTTTTAGCATGCAGATGCAGTTTGGTTCCAATAGGTTCTCCTCGGCCATGAAGTTCAGCTGAGTCGAGAGCATGAAAGCTGCAAAGTTAGAAAATGTTACAGAAACTCAGACTGAGGCAGCTCAGGTTCAAACAACAAATGTTTTAAAAATTAAATTACATAATTTTATTAGACTCAGTGTCTAATAAAGAAAATCCGGCTAATTACTAAAGCTGTGTGCTGCACAAGAAATTACAAGCAATCTGCAAGCGTTCCTTAAATTAGATAACATCCTTAAAAAGATATCCACAAAAAACACTGTTTACCTACTGTGACTGGCAAAAATGCAAAATATTTGCCCAACACTAATATAATATCATGACATGTAAATATCAGTCGCATATAGAACGTCATCAGTTCTGCGACACGTGACGCACTTACAGGACAGGGAGTGGCGTCCATCGCTCATCATCACACGGAAGCGAGGTGGACCGTGTCCTCCCTCAATCTTGCGAAGGTTCTTCAGGGAGGGACACGTAAAATCGTTACGCTACATACTTTACAACACAATATCACAAAATGTCTCGTTTCTACCGTTAATAAAACTGAAGCTCCGCTTCTGATATGTCGTAATTAACTACTAGCAAATAATCAATAAAGGTTAGCGAAGGCTTTCTGCAACTCACCGTCAACTGGAGCACAAGGTCGGTGTCAGCGCTACCGTTTGACAGAGCCTGTAAAAAGGAGACGGGGAATTTAGTATTGTTTGACGCGAAGTGCACTTAAACTGTTCAAAAACATCCATTATATATATATATATATTTACCTATTTCCCATGAAGCTAACATTGTCAGCTATTGCTAACGTCTAGCTCGACTGCGCTTTATCAACTAACGAGCTAGCCACGGTTGGAGTTATAAATTACAATGTCTGTCGAGCAAGGCGCGATAAGGCTTCGCGTGTGTGCAGTGCTTTCGATTAATTATCCTTACCTCTATCGCACCCTGCGTGAGCTTCGTCATGGCTGTCAGAGTGTGATTTAGCGACACAAAATCAACTTCACTCGGGCAACAGCTAGAACACCGAAACCAGGCTCCCTCGCTCTTTTACAAACGCGCGCAAAGCCGCTCGCTTTGCTCCGTTTCCGTTTCCGCTAACAGATCTGAATTCAGTTTGTTATCGTAAAGTGAGCTTTTTCTCACTGCAAAACTGACCGGAGACCAGTTGACCAATGGCGCCAAATACGTCACATCCAGGCGCTCAGTCCTAATCAATCAATCAATCAATCAATCAAATCTTTATTTGCAGACACAATGGTCCAATTAAAAAGCACACATAACATTTACAACATTTACAACGTTTACATAGTAAACACAGTAATCCTATAATAACATCAGGTACCAATGACACCAAATACCTGAGTTAAACTTCACAAATGTGAAGTTTTGGGAAATTATCTCCATAAGAAAAGACGTAAACGTGGGATAATTTAAATGAGCGGGTGGCGGCTTGTGGAATGATGCTGTTTTTTCAGTGTCACGCTAATATACATGTAATGAAAAAAAGGAATAATTGTTATTTTTTTATTTAATATCCTTTTACAGTGGAAATAATTTATTGAATCGACAAAATTGATAATTATGAAAGAACAATGCGATCATTTTTGAGCGGATAAAAAAAATGATAGCAGTCAAGACTGCTCATACCATTATTATTATTATATTACCACATTGATCGGTCAAATTTGTTCTGTTGCAGACATTGATGGGTTGGACCACCAGAACCAGTTACATAGATGCATTTATTATTCTTTTTTTAACGATATTTATGAGCAATTTCTGTGAATGTCAGCCTTATCTTTATTATTTCACCTTCTTGCTGTTTATTCTGTGAATCAGTACCTTCATATTACAATAATAGTTTTCGGTTTAAGATGACAATGAAGCTCGAAACCCTGATAGTGTTTGACTCAAATATGTTCAGTTTATTTTCCCATTAGATGACATGTTTAAAACATTAACATACATATAAAATGTGATTATGCTGTGACAGTGACCGTACATTTTGACACCTTAAGAAACTTTAAAGTACAATCTGCTTTAAGATGAAGACAGATTTTAATGAAGTTTTAAGCCATTTCTTGTACCTTACAGTAATTGTAAGAGTTGCTTGGCCTTGTCCAGTAAAGTAGAATTTGTTGGGTAATATGTTTGTTTTTGTTTTTTTACATGGGCTACTGGGCTTCAATGTGTTTATTCTAAAATAAAATAAAGGCACATTGTGATCCAGCCAAGTGATATTGTACATTTAATCTGTACATTCAGAGCTCTTAGCCGGGCTTTCCCAGAGAGACCAGTGCAGGTATTCATCCCTACTTTGGTGGGCCTCCAAATGAACCACCATAAATCTTATCTATTGGGAATCCCACTTTGTCTTTGCTTCCAAGTTCTCCTCTTTGCAAGACAGGAGCTCCAGGATTTGGGTTGTTGATGACACCCATGAAGATCGGTACTTGAGTCATATCATCCATTAAGGCAAAGACAAAGGGTTGTGTCAGGTGAAAAACAGGGTTTGATGCTCGTGAGATGACCACAGTGGTGGCCGCGGCAGCCTCTGCACCCTCCTCATTTATCTCCATGGAGGACTTATGCATCACACTGGAAACCAGCAGAGGGCCGTCTGCCATCTCAGCCAAGTTTGGTTTCGAAAACATATCTCCAAGGCCTAACACAAAGCAGACAGTACAGTATTATTTCCAAGCCTCTGTGACTATGTGTGGTGCATACCACAGCAGTGCGGAAAATAAAGAGCTCCTACCCAGTTTGATAAAAACATCCTGTAGCTCTTGAGAATACTCCAGTTTGAATTTGGGAACTTTTACTTGAACAACTCTCTCCTTTGGAAGACGATTATACAGATCTGAGAAATTCAGTTTCTTAGAAAGAGAAGACACATTCACCTGGCCAGACATTGGCATTACCACCAACAAGCTCATGAACTTCATGAACGGGAATCTTGCTACCTGCACAGGAGGAGTGGGTAGAAATAAAATGGAGTTAAAAGTTCTTTCCAAACTGCTTGACAAGAGGTAAGAGTATTTCAGAGCAACGAATAAACAAAAACACAAAGAAAACTATTAACCCAATTTCTCTTTTTTTTTTACCTGAGCCTCTAGTTCATTGTCAATAAATAAACTCAAGGGATGTTTGGCATTTTCCATCACTTCAACATCAACCATGTGTTTGTCGTCAAGGTAGAATACACCTCGAGACGTAAAGCGTGGGTCAAATCGAGCTTTCCACTCTCCTGCAGGTAACATGGAAAATGTAAACATCCAGTAAGTTGTCAAAATGAAAAACCTGCTAACATTGGAGATTTCCACAGATATTTCAAATAGGAATTGTGAAAATATTTATATTATTTGCCAACAGGACATTTTACCTTTAAAATGAACAGCGTTGATGAGCATGAGGAGCATATTGGGCGGTAAAGAAGAAAGGAATTCTGTAATCTTTCCATTGGTAGCATTAGTCACCCAGTCGTTTATCTGCTGCAAGCTCTCCAAGACTGCCGGGTCTGAGTCATATAACCTCCGAGATTCATTGACGAAGTTTTGCTTTAGCTGAAACCCTGAAGCACAAAATCAACAGACACGTCACCTGACTCCGTTTATCTTAACTCTGTCCTGTAGGTCAGTGCTACCAAGATAAATTGTTGTAAAATACAAGTTCCTGCAGAAACAAATTGTGCATCCTCAACTTTTAATATTGTGGGAAAAAATGTCCAAGTTCTTCCCGGGAACGAACCTTGGCGAAGAAAGATGCGCGTGGCGATTTGGAGGTCGTTGTTTCTGAGCTGCGTAAAGATATTATGCAGAGACTCGTGGTAGCAGGGGAGAATGTTCTCATTCAAATGATGCATCAGCAGCTCTCGTGTTTCATTTACTGCTCCTGTAAAAAATGAAGGATGCAAAAATTATGACTGCCTATGCAGGACAAATCTTTAGAGAACTGCTGACACAATTCAGCAGGTCTGTGTAGAAAACAATCTCTTATGCGTAATGTGTCAAGAAGAAATGTGAACGCTGCAACAGCATTTCCATACCTAAAGCCAATTGGGAGAGGGCTAAAGAAATGCTGAAAGGAGATATGATGACATTCGGCTGCTCTGGCGTAGTCTCCAGATTCTGGAGCAGCTGGACACCAAGTTTTTGAATGGCGGCAGCAATGACCTCCATGGACTGTGGGTTTCTCCCAAGAGACCAACACTCCTCATTTTGCTCGTCTTCTAACAGGCCTCCATTGGTGCCAACGGCTGGGATCGGTGCAGTTGTAGGTGTTTCTGTGGTATTTGTCTTTTCTGGTAGTGGGAAACTTTGGTTGTCTGCATTCTAAAAGCAAGAATAGGAGAAAATGTTAAAGCCGAAGGACACATTTTCAGACCATGAATGTGAATGTCTACACTCGACAATGACACTAAACAACAATCAGAGAATTAATTCTTCCAAGAATTTCTCAACCTCTATTGGGTTGCTGGGCATTAACGGAATGAGAGGCACCAACGGGATTGACACATTCGTTGCCTCCTCATCACTCTGTTGAGTAGAAGGACAGTGAAATATTATTCATACAGATTTAATGAAATTTAAAATAGTCTGAGAAGGGATTCGTGCTTTACAATAGCGCTCTGGCTGCAGAGACAGATCAACAGGAGTGTCAGATGAAGGTCCATGTCCTTATCGCCTAATTGTAAAAGAGAGAAATTATATTGGCCGAAGAAATGTGGAACCTGGTCTCTTTTGAAAAAAACAACAACAAAATAACTATAACTCACCTTTGAGTATATTGTTTCTTTGCTTTAATGTTTGCAGGTTTTCAAACTCTGTCACTCTATACTTGTTTGCCCTCTCAGATCATCGGGAATTATGCCTAAAACAGGAGGAACACAAACATTGCAGACATGCACCAAGGCCTCCACACAGACAATGTTTTCAGCAGATATCTGGGCCATTTTCGACCGCTGTCCCATTAGTACAATTTTATTGTTCAGTTAAACATTTTATAGGCTGTAAAACGTTTGAGGAACAGAAAATCCACTTGGCCTGCAGGAATAGTAGCGGATCGTCATTATGTATTCAAATCAATATAAAATACACAAATATGGCAGGAAAAAAAGTCATGAAGTGATAAAGCACCACGTTCCCTTTTTCAGAACTTAATCAAACAAATAAAAACCATCAGCTGAATCACCATCTGGCACATTCCACAGAGCCTTCAAATTATTTAAACATATCGTCAAAATACAACGTTCATGAAAATAGATGAGCTTACCGTTAATGTAAATTAGAAAAAAAAACGTGCTGCCTTGTCCAAAAAAAGGTGCAACAAAGTGACCACTGATGGCAGGATTCCTGTGAGTGAGGGATTGGCATTTGCTCAGCAAACAGTTAAATATCAACTTGCATTGATTTGGGGCCTGAGAGCACTATTTGTTTGTAATTGTAGCTACTGAGACTCATCCTTAGTTAAACATTGAAGACTGACACGCTCAGCTATTTCACATGTGAACCGGCAGATGATGATATCATGATGCAACGAAATATTTGACAAGACATATGACTACCAGTAATTACATTCAAAAGTGTGGCTTACCCAACTCTGTGAGGAAAACCAATGAAACGTGGTGACATCAGTTAGACACAAACACACAAACACACAAATAAACACAAACCCACATTTCCCAGAAAGCCCTGGCTTTCACAGACTGTTACGTTTGAGTGTCCTGCCAATACATACATTTCAGAAAACACACACATTGTGAGCAATATCTTGAGAAAGAAATTAAGATTTTTGTCAAATTTCTTAGCAAGAACTCTAGATTAGAGATCGCATTAAATCTGTCTGCATAAACAAGAGGGGAGTTTGTCTAATCTGAGCTCTCATGATTGAGCCGAGATCAGAAGGCAGGGCTAAGAACCATAAGGAACTGGTGAATCATACAAAAACTCAAATACTCACAAAAGCAAAGGGAATATTTTTTATTCATTTAATGAACAAGTGTTTTTGTCAACTCCACTTAAAAATGTCAAAGAGAAAAATTAAACAGTTGTAAGAGTCCTGTAACAAATGTCGTTTGATTCTTTGAGCTTTCACTGTAGGTTTAGAAAACACACGTTATCAAAAAGTGTAATACGTACAGAGGATTTTAAGCTTTGAGCAAATAATTAGAAAATAAGTCAAACTTTGTTTCACAACATGAAAGTGGTAAAAGTGAAAGTGGAGTGCTTTCATTATTGGATGGTTAAGGGCCCTTGGAAAACTGATTGACTCATTAAGAGCTTTGTGGACAATGGGTTTAGCTTAAGGAACACAAATATACTGTAACAAGTTAAAGCACTTTTTTTTTCTACCGAGTTAGATATTTGTTGGCATTGTGTAAAAGTACTCATAAGCAACATAAATGTTGTAATACACAATGGTTTTTCTTGGCATTTACTGCTCCGTTCACTTTGTAGTCAGAAATAATAAAGTGGTGAATATAACAACTGGCATAGTCCAATATGTTGCTGCTACATGGTCTGACTGATGATCATTTATGAGTGAATAAAAACATTTAACCTTTAAAATTGAATGAAAATCTAAATGTTACTATCCGAGCCATACTTGTGCAGTAGAATGAAGGCTGTGCAGTAATTTTGTTTGTAATGACAATGGAACAGTCTCCACTGAGACTGTCCACAATTAAGTGTTTTTATTACTCATGAATTGTGAATAATCTAACGTAGAAAGAAAACCCACACAAATAAATGATTTCATCTACAAATACTGCATAGTTTAATCAGTGCATTTGGATTCACACGTATTCTAACATCGAGGGAAATGAGGTCAAAGTATTTTTGGTGTTTTTATACATCTATTTGGAAAAGATAAACACGACAGAAGAACCATGTTTGGGTCCACCTTCCTGAGCAGGTCTTCTGATTCATGATTTTGAACAGAAGAACTGACCTACATAGTCAAAAGAACAAACGGCCTTGTGAAGATAAGAATTTCCCAGTACAATATATCACCTACAGGCTTTTTAAAAATATCATGGTATTTACTGCACATGATAAATGTTAACTATGTGGCACACATGGCTTGCTATTCAAATTTGTTGCCATCCAAGAGTGATAAGATTCATTATTTTTATGAAGCTTATACAATAAGAAGTTTGTGCCGCTTCATTCAAAAAGCAATTTAGTCTTTTCTCAGTACAACTGACGGGACAGAGGGATCCGACACCTGCCGTCTCCACGAACAGGACCACGTTCAGGATCAGGGAAAAGACGGAGTTTTGTAACTGGGAGTCACCAATCTTCCCTAAGCTAATAAACGGATGGCACCATTATCGGAGCCCAGCAGCAACAGCCTCTTGGTGGGCAGGACTGCCAGGCTGGTCAGAGTGCCGCGGAAGTTCTCCGAGCTCAGCTTTGTGCTACTGACGGGACTCGCAGAGATATCTGCCATGGAGTACACGCCGATCTTGTTGGCCACAGTTCCAGTCACAATTTCTGAGCCGTAGAGGTCGAAGGCATGAATGGGGTCTGAATGCGACTTGTACTGGCGAAGAGGCTTGTGTTCCAGTTCTTTCCACACAGTGAGTGTGTAGTCAGTGGAGGAGCTGATGACCAAGTTTCCCTCTGCAGCCTGAAAAGTCAAATGCAAGACGGGAGGTCACCGCTGAGAGCAGAACCCAGCTTATACTTGCCAAAGCAACTCCAAATGAAATTGGATTGTGGTTACAGCCATGCAATTAAAAGTAGTAAATGATTTCAAAATAAAATTAATACTTTTACGTGGAGAAACAGATAAAGTCATACGTATATATATATATATATATATATATATATATATCCTTTTTATCAGTTTATTAAATTGAACAACCAGACCGTTGCAGCAACCACACATTCAGGACCTTTATCTTAGAGTTGAATAAGATAAAACAATTTCATTTACAACAGAATATATGATAAATAATATAAGATAAATAAAGAACAGCTTCCTTTCATTACCAGTTTAATGTGAAAACAGCCAATGGTTGACACACAGAACCCTTGAGTTCTTTACTAAGCCTGCGTAATATGAATGTGCCAATCAGAACCAACGTGGGCTTTCGAATGAGTAACTTGTGTCCATATTTGCATGAACTTGAGCCTTTAAAACTAGAAATACAATCCTTGACCTAACTTCGGGTTAAATAAAGTTTGCTCGTCCCTCTGCTCTGTTGACAACAGATTTGTTGGGTACAACTTTCACCATCTCTGCACCACTTTGTTCCTCTTCAGCGCCACCATTAGGGACTGTTAAAATTAAAGCCATTTGTCTTGAATATTTACTAAAAGACAGCAACAGTCCTCTTCCCGACCAGTGCAAATCCAATTCATCTAATAAGATACTTTTTGAATTTTTCAGCAGAGACAGGGGACGTGGGCTTTACAAACTATTACTGAGACTTCTTTAACCGAAAATATCCAGTCTCCTTCAAACAACATGTCAAGCAACGGAGTTTGCTGTATTCTGTTCAAACAATTCAGCAAAAGGTTTCAGTTTGACACACGGATGCAATGTGGGAATTCCTGAGTAATAAACTGGCACTGAATGGGTTTTGACTTCCACAACTGCCATCCTCCAGAAAATTCAATAGTTTCGCAAAAAACCCTGATTAGGATTTCATGCCCACTGAATTCTGCAGGGTGATGCAATAAAACACAGAACGCAGTATAAATACACCAAAAAATCACTGAAAAAGCAGCTGTGTCAAGGAAGCTGCTTGTTGGATGTTTTTAGGTTCCTCAAGCTCATTCATAAGACACACATCATGCCCTGCATCTCTTTGTCCATGACGTGGGTCAAAAACTTCAACTTCAAGGTGGAGCGCGGACACAATTTAATCCAGCTGTATTGCATTCTAAAATACAGACAAGCCATGATGCAAAAATGTTGCAAATCCCATATATTTATGTAAAACCTGAACATTACAAAACCTAAAAAACATTTAATCTTCACTTGGAGTTTTCAACACTGATTTACGCGCATCTTCTTGATGCATTCAAATGCACTGCAAAAAAAATGTTTTTGCTGGCAATCTCTTACATTCCTTTCCTTTTTTTTTTATACGCACACATTCTTTTGATTATTCTAAAAGTCCTCTTTATTTCAGTAGTTCAATATTTGCAGTAACTTAAACTAATATTACCTAATCCAGTTTGTCAATTTTAACCTACTCATTTATTTTGCACAATGATGCCAAATTGCTCAGACAATCATTATTTTAATAAGAAATGCATTTGATGCAATCGGTTTTGTTACTGGTAGATTATCTTCAATTCAATAGGCCGATCATACCTTTAACACCACGGACTACTGTACAACCTTAATATACCAATTTGTAGTCATACAGACATAAGCAAAAGAAGAACTGCACATACACACACACACACACACACACACACACACACACAAAAAAAGACTATACCTTCATTTGGAGGATATCTCCCTCATGAGCCGGCCAGCCCCTCAGAATAAGTCCAGTGCGTGCATCTAGCAGAACAATGAAGCCAGATGAGAAGCCTGCAGCAACAGTGCGTCCAGAAGGGCTTACTGCCAAGTAGCGGGTGAGCCCAGCACTTGCATTGTTGTATGCCAGACGAAATTCATGCTGGGGACACAGAAAGATTTGTAATTGTCAAGGCTGAAATTCTTCTTTAGTGGATAACAGTAAAAAAAAAAATGCGACTGTGTTGAAAACACTGCAATTATTGGTAAGTGGTTTCTGCAGCTGAATGGTTCTCCACAAAATGAGCTTATTAACTTAAATTGCTACCTGCAGTCCTGGTTTACGAGGATCAATGAAGCGAAGGACAGAATCTGCGCTACCAAATATGACACTGCAGTTTGGGGCTGGCATCGTAGTAACAGCCGTGATGGGGTTCTTCACATCCACGGCTTCATATGTGCGGATCTGCTTGCCTAAGAACAAAGAATAAGAGTGCAGTATAGTTATTTTATTCCATCCATTGAGGCGCATGTCCAGTAACTCAACTCAGAGTTCATATCAACAGCATAAATGCATTGCACTCAATCTCCCTTACCTGTATACTGATCCCACAGGTGCACAGCACCATCGCAGCTGACTACCTCCTGCGAAGCCTCGAGCTGCCCAACATAGAAAACAGACTTTCGATGGTCGTTGTACGTCAGCCTGGGTTCCACCTCCTGGGTTCCATCTCCGTGGTTATAGAGGGGCCAAAGCTTAACAGTCTTGTCTTTACTACCAGAAAGGAAGTAATCCTCTCCTGCCAGTGGTGCCAAACACTTTGTGGTGCCAGAGTGACCCAGGAAGCTCTGCAGTCGGATCTGATGGAAATGGAAGCAATCCTGCTGATTGAGCCCGATCTCATACTGCCAATAGGCCAGCCAGTTGCCCTGCAGTGAGCGGCTACTGCGAGGGAGTTCCTGTTTCAGGGCGCTCTCCTCTAAAGATGGATATGTAACCCAAGAGGAAGCAAAGGAACCACTTCCAACAGATGGAGCGGGAAAGGTGGAACCAGTGTTGATGATATGGCTGGGGCGTCCCCATGAGTTTGCCAAGCCCAGGTTTGGGATAACTTCATAATCGGTCTCACGGGACACTTGGATTCGGTTTCCCACCAAGTGGCTCCCAAACATGCCCGACTCAGGGAGGGAGTCTCTCAGATGTGTGGAGCTACCCGTGGGAGCCGGAAATGGGCTGCAACCCACACGTCTCGTAAAGTCCGGAGCAAGCCCTATGGAGGAAGGAGGTAAATCCGTCCTGGATGCTGGTGGGAGACTGGTTTCTGGACTACGCTGACTCACACTATGATGGTAGGACTGGGACAACTGCCAGATCAACTCGTGGTTGGGAACCAACTTTCGAATGGCCACGTCACCTATAGAAAAAAAAAAAGAAATAGCATACATGTGATTGTAGCACAACTAACTGGCTTTTTCATGTTTATGTGAAACAAGGCATTCTCTACCTATGAGGCAACAGAAGGGGATGTAGGAGGCATGAGCCATCTCAGGGTTGAACACCGTCTGCAGCTCCTCCAATACGCCCAACTCATATGTGACAATCGACTCTTCGGCTGTGTAAACGTCCACAACCGTGACTTCGCCTACAATTCTGCGGGTGGCCTTGTCCAGCTATGGCGTAAGAGTAAAATTGCTGCATTTGTAGTTTCCATTTTGAGGAGAAATGCATACAACTACATGAATAGTCTTTCATACTGTCCTGCTTGTACTCGCTTTTTCTCCCTCTGTCGGTGCTAGTTTTTATACCAAGCTCATTTTTCTTTTCTTACATATTTTTTACTTCCTTCATATCTTTAGTTCTTGTGAAGCCTTTCACAGAATATCTGCTTGTTAAAAGCATTCTAGAAATAGACTTCATATGATCCTTGTAAGTCTGCATGTGCTGTGTGTTTTCTTGTGTATACCTGGGGCTGCAGAGAATGTAACAGAGAGAAAACAGCAAAGAACCGACGAAGAGTGTCAGCCATATGCAGTTGCACCATCTCCCTCCCAATGCGAAGACAGATGAGAGCCATCAGGCTGAGTGTCTTGAGACAGATTGCAGTGCGTGTCTGCACCCCGCTGGGAAACCTGAACACGGCAGATTCGGCACAACCAACAATGGAGAGAATGACAGATCTAATGCAACATGTTTCCCTGAGCACACTTAGCACAAAGATTAAAGAGTGCTTACGCCTAAAGCCGCAAAATATACAACTTTTACATGCCTGACATATAAACAACCAAAATGAGCTCTTTGCGAAATTCTGCTATTTCACGTGTCTTAGAATAAATTACCAACGGGACACAACCGTAACTTATATATCCAGCTACACCAAGTATGTGGTTGTGAGGTTTGTCATTTACCCTAAACGAGGGGTGGTGAGCAGGTCCAGTAGAGGCAGCAGCACATCCTGATTTATCTTCATAAGCATGTCCATCAGAGTCGTATCGGAGAGAAAGACAACAATCTTCTGGGTAAGAGCAACAGCTCCAAGTAGACTTGCCTCCTTGCGTGTGTTAAGACGCTGTGAAGAAGGTGGAGAAACCTGGGGAAAATATTTGTGAAATAAAAACAAGTGTTAATGGTCTTACACACACTGTTCATATACAAATAGTCAAAAGGACAAATTACATTTAATTTGTTTGTGCTCCCCCCCCCAACTTACCAGATATCCTATATAAGGCAAGTACTGATAAGTAAGAACGGGCTCTCCATAAAGTTGAGCTATGTAGATGAGACAGTCCAAAACAGGCCCTGCTGTCTGGTCACCAACCACTGGTTTCTTCTCATACACGCTGCCCATTCCCACAATCTCCAGACTGCTCTCTTCAGAACCTGGGGTCACAAACTGGTGTTTCTCAGGCCCTACAAGCATAGAAAACTTCAGAGTATTGTCCGAGCATATAAAGAAGGGAAATAACAGAAAATCATCTTCATGCTCACAAATGTACATACCAATATAACAATTTGTGAGCAATCGCAGCAAGTTTCTGGCGACATATCGAGATGTCACTGTTGGGCCAAGCTTTGCCGACAGCCATCGAACTGTTTTGCAGACTGTATCTGAGAGCAGAGCCATGATTATAAGCGTTACAGAAAAAAAAATCAGCGAGTTAACACAAATTTTCAGAAAACTTGACGACTCACTCACCTAAAAGAATCTTTTGCTCCTTCTCCTCAGTGTCTTCTGATGGATCGTGGTCATCCTCCTCTTCCTCACCCCCCACATCGATTTTCCTACTGTCTTCTAATAGCATTCCATTCATAAACTCACCCTCCAGAGTGCCAACTGTGGCTCCTGACCCTTCTGTACAGCCAGAGAGTGTGAGTTCCACATTGAGACCAACAGGGTCATCATCCCCGTCTTTACACTCATTAGTCTCAGTCACTTCTTCCATTTCTCCTCCCTCCTCTCCCTCACTCGTGTGTTTCAGGTCCTGACTGCTGTCAGCTGATTTGAGACTGACTCGATCTCGCATCGAGTCTCCATCGCCCAATGAAAGCTCACTTGTACTACTTTTGTCACTTAGTTTCCCTACACTAAGAGACTCCTGGTCTTGGTCCTTTGCCGCAGAGTTCTGGCTATGTTGTTTTCCGGCAGCCATTCCGGCTCCGCTGTTGACATAGAACCCATTCTGAAAGTCTTCTGCCTCTGACAGAAACACTTGGTCATTGAGGCTAATTCCAGAGGAGTAATCAACCAGCCCTGCATCTCCCACACCACTGACTCCTCCACTCGCTCCACCACCACCTCCTATATTCCCACTAACAGACCCAGAAGATGACCGAACCTCACCGCACCGAAATTCCTCCTCTTCTTCTTCTTCTAAATGGCATGTCCCACCCCTCAGCCTTTTACAAGTCTCCACACCAGAGCCTGAGATGTCAAATCCAGCGATGACCTGCAACACATGGGGGAGAAGGCTGGACAGGAAGGCCTGCAGGCTCAGCCTGACAATCAGCTGCAAAATAAAGCAGTCGGTGTAGAGATAGAAACGGCCTCGCAGGAAGTGAGGGTTTTCATAAACATTGATCAGTGGCTTCAATAAGTACTTGTTTGCATTTCTGGGTCCCAGGACCCTGGATATGGGCTCAAAAAGGTACCAAGCAGCATAGACTGCGGTTGACTCATCAAGCATGAGGGACAGAATGAAAGGCAAGAGAATCTCCAGACCCTCAGCTGTGATATTACCCCGCAATAGTGTCTCAAGCTGCTGCCACAGGTGAAAGACAACGTCTCTTCCTTGAAGATTACACGAAGTCTCCATCTTAGCATGGTAGGAAAAGATGAAGTTGTGAAGTTCTGCAAAGTAGGACGGGAACGGAAAGGGGGTAGTGATCGAGTTCAATAGCTGACAGGGGTTTGGGGGAGGTAGACCATCGCAGACGGGGTCATATTTGAAAAGGAGTGGATTTGGGCAATCTGTCACTTGACTGTCAGCATGCTCAGAGTGCCTCTCCAATAGCAACAGTGTCTCAAGAGCATGATGCAAAGACAATGGCACATCACGAAGGCTGCCAGAGCATGACTTCAAAACGGCTTGGAAACGCTGTTTGAGGCTGCTGCCCGGTTTCAGCCCTCTGTGTTTAGAGGAGTGGAACATTTCAGCGATAGCAACACCGAAAGCCTGCATGTCTCTTTGGAAGAGACGTGTAAGTGAGGGTAGCGATTCAGTTCTCACACTGCCATCGCTTGATCCTGCTGGATGCCAAACCTCAGCATGCAGGCTCTTCACCAGGAAATTGTTCAACTTCTCCAGCTCTTCCAAAGGCTGTATTGGATTGAAGCCTTCAGGGAGGATGATTTTGACTTCCTCAGCATTGGTGGCAGGAACACTCCCCTCCCCGAGTTTTTTGTTCATTGTCCCACTTCTTTGTATCATGGCACTTCGCAATCCAGGGCCTAAACCACTTGTGAAATCACCAGGGAATGAACTTGGCGACTGAGATACAGTAAGTGCTGTGTGCTCTCCTCCAATCTTCCCACCTGCTGTGCTGATGTTTGGAATTGGCACAGAGCAGGAAGCAGAAGTGGATGAGCCAGTTGATGCTAATGAATCCAGAGCTTCCATACCTTGTTCAAGATCTTCATCTCTGTCTACCATGGACCAGCCACTGGAATCACACCCAGTTGACTCTGGAACCATTCCATCCACAGTGTCAGCCATGGCGTTGATTTGAGGGATGTGTAGAGAAGGCACATTCAGAGCAGCAAGGCCAACGAGAGGAGGTTCCACTGGGGCATACTGGGAAGGAGATAAGCGGGGCGGGTGTGGTTGGTCAAAGAGTTTAACTACACCATAGGTAGTCAGATTGGTGTGATTGTCCACTAGATGCAGGCACACATTCTTTGCCTTGACGGCTTCTTTACCAGAGAGTTTATAACCAAATGTGAGATCTATCCAGTGATGCAATTGCTGGGACACCTCTCTACTCTCCAGAAGACGTTGGTGGACCTCAATAAAGTCCTCGCATGACTTACACCAGGAAGGCACATCCAGGTCTGGCATGTCAGGGTGGATTGAACGAAAAATAGATGGATCTGTGTAAAACTCTGGAATGCATTCGTCAGGGGTCCAGCTCTGCATCCGCTCCATACTGGCTGGGTATTCATTTGGCTCCCACTGAGATCTAACATGGCTGCACAACACTGACTTGGGTGTTTGCCGGGCTTTGTAGACGTAGTAAGTAATGTCTGAAAGCACATCGGAAATATGATGAGGTACGTGGAGGTGGTCAGCCTGTCCAGCATTTCCAGTGCCAACAGAACCACTGAGGTCTCCACCCAAACCACTCCCCCCTACAACATTGCCCAATGCAGCAGCCAAAGCCTCTTTGGTCATTTCATATGTGAAGTCCAGCTGCTTATCTCCCTTATTGAGCCTGAACTTTGACCTCCTGAGGTCCCGGAATTTTCCCAGCGGTACAGTGAAATCCACTACCCAAGGCAGAACAGGGTGATAATTAGGGTCTCCTTCTCGCCGTCCAGCTAACTTGTTCAGTTCCATCAAGTAGCAGAAGTTACTGACACGCCCATGTACCCAGTCCAGAACCAATCGCTTGAGTTCACCAAAGCAGTCTTCACAAAGTCTTTTGTTCTCTTGGCCCATACATGAACTGTCTATTGGCAGGACACATTTTGGCAATTGATTGCCAATGACTTTGCAGTCCATTTCCTCTTCCACTCCCAGCTCTTCATAATGGGCTAGGTTGAGTTTTAGACGACTACAGAGCTGCTCATCTACAATTATGTCCTGCAAAGAGAGCTCTCCACAAGATAGGCCTACTGCATGACAGGCCTGCAGGCCTATTAGTACCTGGTAGAGAATGAACAACACTTTGGCATGGCTGTTAGCAAGCTTGGCTGGGCTGAAGGAGACAACATCATGAAGTGAATACTGACTGTACGGTAGAATCACGTAGAGCATCTCTGCTGTCTCCAATAGACACTCTGCAGGAAGAACATTAGGACAGAGATGCTTGGAAAAGCAAGTTGAACTGCCTGGCATGCAGTATTCTTTCTCCTTTTCTTTGGCTGGAGAAAGGGATGGTGAAACCTTTTCAGCTGAGATGAACGTGGAATTGAAAAGTTTCTGTAAAGCGTGACGCACTGCATCTACAGCAGCAGTATGCGTCTGCTCACTGGCTCCTGCATATGGTTGCACATGTTTGGAATGAGCTTCACGCCATAAATTCCTGAAAAAAGAAAAGGTCTGATGCATTACTATGTCAAACATGTTCTCCTCAAAAACATAATTAAACCCAAATTAAAACTGGGTCACTCAGCATATAGCCGAGCTGAAAATGGTTGGCACTCAATGAGTTAAAGACGGTTGTGATTAGACATTAAAGTAGTCCACAAAGGCAGGCTTTTACTTGGTGAATCTATAGATACTCTGATAACGAGGCTGAAATGAAGAATTATTTTTATTTTCAACTAATCAAAGACATTTTTTCCATGTAATGATTTATCTATAAAAATGTCAGATTAAAAAAAATATTTTTTGTAGATATTAAGCCTTGAAACACAAAAAATAAATTAATAAACTGATTTTAATGGAGAAAAGTCATGCATTTAGTTGATCAGTAATTGTGTG
The DNA here is from genome assembly GCF_040956055.1 of Brachionichthys hirsutus. Classification (NCBI taxonomy): domain Eukaryota; kingdom Metazoa; phylum Chordata; class Actinopteri; order Lophiiformes; family Brachionichthyidae; genus Brachionichthys; species Brachionichthys hirsutus. Next base: position 7,380,035 of record NC_090907.1, read on the forward strand.
TAGCTCACAATATCAAATACCGGTAACCGTTTCACCTCAGAACAACAATATTATTATGTTAAAGCAGCTTAGAAGATTTTTCAGTAAGAGTAATATTCATGAATAATTGAACAGGCAATACAACTTTCTTTCCACTACAGTGACAATAACATGAAATAGCAGATAAACACAGGTCTTAATTAATTAATTTAATTTAATTGTGGTTCAGTTCCATTTTGTGTAGCAAAACCGTTCAGTTAGCCAGTAAGCAAAATTGATGCAGCTTGACCTGTTGATTCATCTGCGTACAACCTGCTATCGTCACATTTATCGCTGTGAAAAATGTCTGCCGTTTTGAGAATATTTTGCTCTGATTGAGCTTCAGCAGAGCTATAAAGTGGCAGGTTTTACAATAGCATATCAGAGCATATACAGTACCTGACATTATGCAGTGATACACACTGCATGGTTTTGACATAAGAATCCTGTGGCATGAATTCCATTTGTTGATGGCAAGGGTCTCTGGCTAATCTATAGTTCAACTTTCTTTTCCTCAGACCCTGAATGCAAACGCGCGTCCACCCAGGAGGCAATTTTGCCTGGCAGCACTGAAGGTACGTTTGAATTTCTGTCTCACTGATGCTTTCGAAGCGAGCACAGCGCACAACCCTCCTCTCCCTGAGGCCCATCACCCAGCGGTTCGTAACGAGAGCGACAATCTCCCTGGGGCGGGGGCCTGGGCCTTGTTGCCATCTGTCAACTCCCAGGTCCTCCTGAACCGAATGCATCAGCCAATCCATGGTGAGTCTCCAGTGCCCGTTAAAGATCACGCAATGTCCTGCTGCACATGCCTCACTGGCTCCAAACCGAGGACATCGAGGGCAGACCCACTCAAGCACCCGTTCCTCACTGAGGAAAGAGCTGAAAAATACAAAACACATTGACAGTAAGAAGAGCAATAACTTGATTGCAGCAACTTGGGGGTAGTTGTTTTCCACAGAAGGAGAGAAGTAGGTCACTGTAATGACACGGTAATGTGAAGTTAGTGAATACACTTGAGTCATTGTCCTCCGAGTTCCTTCATTCCATCAGTTTAAGCTCGTTCAGTCCACCTTTACCATAAGAAAGCCACAACAGAGTCCAACTCACTTTAGCTAGGTAGCAAGAGGGTTGTCAGAGACCCCCCCCCCCCCCGTAGAAACAACACAGGCGACCGAACCTAGAGTAAAGTATAACTTCACAAAATATTTAAATACCGTTTAAATACCGAATATCGTGTCAGAAATGTTTTTTAAAAATTGAGGAAGTAAAAGTAAGTTAACGCGAACAGTTAGCTTAGCGAAGTGGCTAACATGAAAACACTTTAATCGAGCAAGCTAAAAGCCATCCTGGGTTCAGTTTCTAACATTACCGACACAACGCTTGACGGCATATATAATACATGTATATATAAAATATATTTCAACTTATCTTCAATGCAATTAAGGAACAATAAACAACACACACTTGTTTGTTTGTTTTTTTTCGCTCACCAATTGTAGTAGTTGGCAGCTAGCAATCCTTCGGAAAGCGACCTGTTTCACTCGCGCCGCGCTAACTTCATAACACGGAAGCGCGCTGCGGGTCGACATCGAGGCGATTCCCTCATCCTGTAATGTTTAAAGATGTCTGTCAGCAGGTAGACCAGCCAGTCCGGCCACGGTGTTTTTGTTCGGGGCTCGTCGCAGCCATCTTTCAGAAGCGACACCTCACGTGACACAACACCAACCCACTCTCACGTGACAGCTCGCGGGCGCGCGCGCTCCTCTCCCGCGAGCAGGAATGTGTTTGATGCCGAATGAATCAAAATAGCCTGTTTTAATTCTTAAGGATGGATAGTACCTTATTTACTGTGAGCTATATGGGCAGCATTTTCCCTTACATTTATCTTATATGTTTACACTAGGTAGTGTGTGTGGTTTTTTTTATGTATTGTTCTTCATTTGCATAAATAGAGGCAGGAAAAGTAAGAGCGTTGCATTTATTGATCGCTGTTCAATGATGTTTTTATTGTGTATATGCCAATAAATATCTTGAAATCATGGTTTCATAAATTTGATTTATATGTGACAATGCATTTAAATTTAATTTATTTATCGTGTTTGGTGGAACATTTTTAAAAGTGCGGTAAGAATCGGTCAAAGTTTTTTTTTTTTAAGTGCTTTTCCCTTTACGTGACGATAAGCCATGTTGTGGTTTAACAATGAGCTAATTTGAGGAATGAAATGAAGCTATGATTTCTATCCTTCCCTCATAATGAACTCATTTTTGTAACCAAGGATAAATACTTGCCTCCTCATCCGAACTAGGATGTACTAAAACAAATGTCCACAAGGAGGCACTACCTGTGTAATTTTATACAGACATATCTACCACCAGCTTTAGAATTCGCAGTATAATTTTGTCATCATTTGTTTTTCTATATTTGATAAAGAAAATGGTTTAAATTAAGGCACTTATTGTCAAAACTCAACCTGCACACTGTGCTGATCAACAACTTTGTTATCAAAATGGATGAAAATAGATAGCGACATCATTACTGTTAGGACTTTTAGACACAGCCAATGAACAGGACGTACGTACTTCTCTGTTAATAGAGCCGGACAAAATGTGATTTATGCTGTGAAGCAGGATGTTTTTTAGTTTTTCAAACATTCCCTGCAAATCATCAAACTACTAGGATACAACAGAAACTGCATCACATATCAAGACATCAACGGACATCCACAAGACATCCTCTGATATTTGTGCTCGTGAATTTTATCACATTTCTCAAATTAATATGCCATCTTCAGTTATTCCAAGTGGTTTCTATACTTTTCTGTTGGAGAAGAATTGCAACACCGGTGGCAATACAAACCCTCAAAAAGAATCCACATAGATAGATGATGTCTTCTGACATCATTATCTCTGCCAACAACATTATATTTTCTGTTCTGTTTGTCCTGTTGTTCAGATGAATGATTAAATAAGAACCATAGAAATAAATCTGCAGATATGTTAGGTCATGGGCCAAGTTGCTATGAGAAGTGCAGTCAGACAGTCATTTCTGAATAAATATTGTTCCATACGTAACATAAGGAGCTACTTCTGGTTCCAAAGTAACATTTCCACGTTTACACCTAAAGAAACATGAATTGAATATTGAAATATGAAAGCTGTCTGCCTGTCTGTCTGTCAGACGGTCAGGACCAAGGAGGCATCGTTTGATTATCTTGGGGTTTATTATAGATGTGGAAAAACATATTTATCTGTGAAAATTATAAATGATCAACAATGATCTCTCTATCTCTCTCTCTGCCTCTCTTCCCCTCTCTCTTCCCCCCCTCTCTCTCTCTCCCTCTCTTCCCCTCTCTCTCTTTCTCTCTCTCTCCCTCTCTTCCCCTCTCTCTGTCTCTCTTTCTCTTTCTCTTCCTCTCTCTCTTCCTCTCGCTCTCTCTCTCTCTCTATCCCTCTCTCTCTCCATTGTGATTCGACTCTTTCCCCCTCCTTTATCCGACGCCCCCCCCCCCCCCCCCCCCCCTCCTCCTCCTCCACCTCGCCGCCACAAAAGCGCGATCGCAGAAGAGCCGCAGCCTCCTTGTCTCCTTTTCAATTCAAGATGGCATTTTGCACATGTCTCCGCTCCGTTAAGAATGAGATTATCCTCTTGTCTGCTCCGTTTCTCCTCCTCCCACTGCCTTTGGTGATCGGGACGTCGGTGAGTGTTCTTCTGTGAATTAAAACAACAGATGTATTTCCATTAAACCTTTAAAGTATTGAAAGTAATTCACGACGACAGCAAAAAAAAAATATCGGTGTTGGTGTAGTTGCACTTTTTTTTCTTCATTGTAAAGTGAGTTGCGTGGGAACTCGCCCACTGTGGGTGCAGCGCGCTTTTTAATGGGATGGGATGAAGCAGCGCGTCCTGCACCTGCTGATGCTGCAACGTGGAGCGTCATTTTCAGTCCCTTGTTGTTTAAATGAAGGGTCCGCGTCCAGCGTGGGAACAGAGAGAGTGGCCTGCTGCCTACATGTGGTGTGATGCAGCCACGCACACAGGCATGTAAGCATGTTACGACATGCAGCCATGAGCAGAGACACAAGTCAGAGGATGGGCTGGAACAAAAAGGATCTTTTCATTCAATTAACGCATCTAAAACCAACCAGCGGCCCCTTTTATCCACAATAAAGCCGTGGAAATGTTATTGACAATAAAACAGGACAATTAATCCGGTCTAATGTGCAAGCCGAGTAATAATTCAAGGGTCATTTCTATAATTCAAGGGTCATTTCTATAGCTCGTAAGACTGGTGTGGGCAAATGAAGAAAAGACATGACCTTAAACAACAGAACAACAAGCAGTTTATCTCTCCACCCTTTGCACCACAATAACGTCCCATTAAAGGTTATGTAAAGGTGTTTTATGATGCCCACGGTATCTCTCTTGAAGGGATTTTGAGTTTTTTTTGTCATGGTGATTTGGTATGTTTTCATGCAGGAGGCAGAATGTGCCTACGTGATCATCCTAATGGCGGTTTACTGGTGCACAGAAGTCCTGCCGTTGGCTGTGACAGCTCTCCTCCCAGCCCTCCTTTTCCCTTTGTTTGGCATCATGCAATCCAAAGACGTAAGTAAAAGAACTGCAGCAGTGTGTGCACAAAGTTGTCTCAACAAAGTATGTATTTTACCCTGTGTGTGTCCCTGCTGTCTCAGGTGTGCATGCAGTACCTGAAGGACACAAACCTGTTGTTTGTGGGGGGACTAATGGTTGCAGTGGCCGTGGAACACTGGAATCTGCACAAGCGCATCGCCTTGAGGGTGTTGCTCTTTGTTGGTGTACGTCCAGCACTGTAAGTGGCGCCCACACCTCCACAGCGTTTGGCCTGCCATCATAAAGACAGATATCTAAAGGATATCTAATCAGCTCTGGCATGAAAACACCTGATATACGTATACTGTATATATAAAGAAGCATCAAGTATTCTAGTCTTTTGAAAACTGTGAGAGATTCTCCCAATCTGAAGACCACTATTTGGTCGTATCTCTTTGGCAGTTTGATGCTGGGCTTCATGGGTGTGACGGCCTTCCTCTCAATGTGGATCAGTAACACGGCCACCACAGCCATGATGGTGCCGATTGTCCAAGCCGTGCTGGAGCAGGTCAGCAACAGTGAGCTGGAGATACCTCAGATCCTCAGCTCAGAGGAGCAGATCCAGACGTCAGAGGCCGATGACAAACAGCTGCCACAGACGGAGAAGCAGAGCGAGGGACAAGGTGAGTCACGGTCACCTTCAAGTACAAATGCGTCTGACCAAGAAAGATGCCTTGAAGAAAACAGCCCTGTCTTTTCTTTCACCGTCCTCTGTCCTGATTTGAAGGCTCGGTGGTGGTGACTTTCTTAGATCCCGTAGCAGAGGCTGCGAAACATAAGGAGGCGGCAGAAAAGAGGCGAATGTGTAAAGGCTTGACCCTGTGTGTTTGCTACGCTGCCAGCATCGGAGGTACCGCCACACTGACAGGAACCGGACCCAATCTGGTGCTCATGGGCCAGATGAACCAGTGAGGCTTTTTCCTCATAGTACTGCTTATGTGTGGGCTCTTTCCTTTAGTCTTGTGAAGCAAAGAAAAAAAAGATGCACAAACATCTCTAATTGTTTCCCCTAGACTTTTTCCTCAAAATGGAGACGTGATTAACTTTGCCTCGTGGTTTGGTTTCGCCTTCCCCAACATGATCCTCATGCTCACCCTGGCCTGGCTGTGGCTGCAGTTTGTCTTCATGGGTTTCAAGTGAGTTTTTATGATGATTCAAGTCGGGTTGCCAACTCCCTAACAAAAAGAATAAGGGACATCTATTTGGCCGGGCTGGCCAAACAGGCTGGTGAAAGAAACACATTTTTCACAACTAATAAATGAAAGGCTGTAATATGTCCTGTCCATTGCATACTATTACAATAATAATACATGCATGTTGTGGCTCCAAACATTAACCAGACCTGTTTCTATAATAAGCCCAAATACTAAGACACTTAAATCTAGTTTTGAGTAATGCAAATAGAAAGAAAACAAATTGCCCTTCAACAATTAATATTTTTTTTGGTGCTGTCCCCCTTAACATCAAGTATTATAAAACAATATAAAATATCAAAAGCATATACAATTCTGCAAACTTTGGGGGGGGGGGGGGGTTCTCACATAAATCACCCTGTTGTTCATTGACACCATAAACGTCTGTGTAGGTTCTCAGTCGTCCAGGACGAGGTGACACCGGAGACCATGCAGGAGTTTAAAGTGCGTCCCTTGTCGGTTCAACACGGGACGCGTATGCCTGCGTCCAACTATGGGACGATTCTGTTTTTCAAGGGACGGTTGGCAACCCTAGATTAAAGCCCCATTGTACCCACAGAGAGTCACCATTAAGGAACTAACAGTGTTTCCATGTCTGCGCTAGCTTCAAGAAGACGTGGGGCTGTGGGTCAGTGAAGACAGAGAGGGACATTGCTGCCTATAATGTCATCCGTGAGCAGCACCGTCTGCTGGGGCCAATATCCTTTGGAGAGATGAGTGTCCTGGGTCTTTTCACTCTGCTGGTGCTGCTGTGGTTCTCCAGGGACCCAGGCTTCATTGATGGTTGGGCAACGGATATCTTTAACTCCAAAGCAGAGTTTGTATACAAAACTATTTGAATTATGTCTCAAACGTTAATGTAAATTAGATCGTTAAATTCCATTGTCGCTCCACTCCGCAGGTATGTGACTGATGCCACAGTGGCAATCTTTGTTGCCATCCTTCTCTTTGTCCTGCCGTCCAGACCCCCACGTTTCTGTTCAAGGAGGTCTGAGAGTTCTGAAGCAGGTGAGCCAAAGTTCTGTCAGAGAACAACTTACACCCTCGACTGTGTTTTCAGAGGTAGTGCATATGCAGTCCTTGACATTGAATTCAATGAATTTGCAGCACCCCACCAGGTTGCTGGTCCGACTCCACCGCTGCTTACTTGGAAAGTTGTCCAAAAGAAGTTGCCATGGGGCATTGTGCTTCTCCTTGGTGGAGGCTTTGCACTGGCCAAGGGCAGTGAAGTAAGTGATGTTAATGGACACAGGGCTGAAAGCTGGTGTAATTCATGTGTCTGGAGAGAGAAGTATGGTGGCAGCTTCATGGTTGCTTTTCTTCATAGTTTTAAAGTAATTTAATGACATCAAATCGTATTAAGAACTTTCACGTCCTGTTTATTGTCATTGCCATGTTCATCATTTGGTTTGTTCACAATTTATAACACCTCTCAATAAAGTGTTTTTTCTTTTCAGAATAATTGTCATAAATGTAATCAGCTTGTTCTTCAACTTGTTCCTCAAGCCAACCCGTGTTACTTCTTACGTAAAGCTGGAAGTTTGGATGTTCATCTTAATGTGGGGTTTTGTTTCAGTTATTTTGCATTTATATGCTACAAATAGCGCTGAGTCACATTTTGAAGGATCCTGTGATGCACAGGCCTTAATTATAATAGACTCAAAGTAAAGTAGCAAATGTTTACTCGGCAGTTTAGATGAATACTGTGCATTTTTTTCAGAAGACTCTGACCTTGTATAAGTTTGTTATGTATATATCTCTGTAGGTATCAGGGCTCTCAAAGTGGATGGGAAATCAAATGACCCCCTTGCAAAACATCCCTCCCTGGGCAATTGCTATCATCCTGTGCTTGCTGATTGCTACCTTCACAGAGTGCACCAGTAATGTTGCCACTGCAACACTCTTTCTACCTGTCTTAGCCTCAATGGTGAGTCCCCAGAGAGAAAGTGAATTGTGTTTGATGAATGAAATCAGACTTTGGCAGCAGCGGATCATTTCGGTTAAGTGTTATAGCGCCGTTTGTATTGAGCCGAGTTCTCCCATTGGAGTGCAGCGCTGATACTGCTCCCTGTGGTGCCCGGCCTACTTTCCCTTGTTTGGTCACCCATCTAGTTGGTCATTCAGGCTGAATATGGTTGGTTCCTTTCCCTGGGCCCCTCCTTCCATTAACAACCTGCCAAACACACAAATTCAGTCCAATGCCTTGTAATGCTGCCCATTCTCCTGCTGCTGCAGAACGGCGTCGCTATAGTAGTGGAGCAGAGAATGCCGGGTTGTGAAAGTTAGTGCCAAGAGAGGGTATTAAGATTGATATTTATGGAGGGCAAAGACAAAGTAGCTTCACATGGGTGTCCAACTTTGGTGTCACGCTTTTGATCAAAAGCGAAAGAAAATCGAGTCAGTTTAAATGGAACTGAAAGTGAGGCGATGCCGCTTTGTGGTACCTCAGAGTATATCGCTTTTTGTGACATTCTGTTAGCATTTGTAACAAACAAAAACACCACACAAGAAAAAAACACAGTCATCTTATTGACCTGATGTTCAGCCAACAGTTTAAGGAATACAGTTTAATTCTTAAGAAACAGAGATTACTGTGTAAATTATAAGCTCCTGTGTTGTGGGATATGCAATTCAGCAGAGCAATGTCGTCTGCATCCGAGTAGTCTGCCATTATTGCTAGGGATTTTCTATTTTAAATATCATGACTCAGCCCCGAGTTTGCAGGGATCACATCTTAATTACATCTACCGAATCAGTTTTCCCTCGACACAAAATTGCACGCATTTCCTTCGTAGTTGTGAGTCGGTGATGGCAGCTGCAAACATAGCAATATGTGTAGGATAATGTGTAGGATTATGTTATTAAGGCTTTTGTTCCTTTTTGTCTCAAACCGTAAAAGCTTTCTGTGTGATCATTGCAGTCTCAATCCATTGGAATCAATCCACTGTATGTCATGGTTCCTTGTACCCTGAGTGCCTCTTTTGCCTTCATGCTGCCAGTGGCTACACCTCCAAACGCTATCGTCTTCTCTTATGGATACCTTAAAGTTACTGACATGGTGAGTACAGCACGACTACATTGTTGGTTTCATACAGGTAATTATAAATCAAACTGAGGTACCACTGAGCTGCTGAGATACCAGCTGAGATACTATTTGTATATTTCATGGTTCATTTATGGCTTGAAATTGTTAAACTCAACTCGTTAGAAAACATAATCATTGACTTTCTTCAGTATGAGAATATTGATACCATTTTTAAGGTGTGTCTAAAATGTCGCTAAAACAGATGCGTCAAATGTATGTTTTGAAGTGTGTGTGTGGCGGCGCAGCCTCTAACTGACTCACCACGTTTTCCACATCTGCAGTCAATTCCATCTTTTATGTCTATAAAGCAATCCATTGTTTTTTTAAAAAAAGTTGAAACTAAGTCATCTTGTATGGATGAGTTGGTTTGGTTTATGTTCCTTTGATCCAGAATTTGCATGCCTAGATTCTTTTGAAAACTCAGCAATTAACACGATACAACGTCCTGGTAATGCAGGAGGTGCCGGAATGTTAACCATCTCTGTCATCAAGAAAGTAAGCATTTCACAGTTTGTCAGAGATCTGCCTATATAATCCCTGCATATGCTTCCTTTCTCTCAGGCCAGGGCAGGAATAGTCATGAACATCATTGGCATCCTTTGTATTACGTTAGCCATCAACAGCTGGGGTCAGGCCATGTTTGACCTGGACTCTTTCCCTGCCTGGGCCAATGTGACCAGGGTGTGAGCCTGGCCCTACCGCAAGAGATGAACGAGACACACCCTACCCTCCTTATCCACAGGTCAGACAAAGACTGATCAGAGCGACAACTTTGGATCAAACAGCTGCCTTTTGTTAATAAAAAGTGTTTCCTGTGAAAAAAAGTGGGGAGATATGCAGCTGGGAGTAGGAGAGTTGCCAAAAATGAATTACATCTGTTTTACTTACACTGTGCTATAACGAAGTATACCCACCATCAAGAGAGATTTTTTTAACATTCCTAAACAGTCATTTCAAGTTTACTTGGAAAATGCTTCATCTCGTCACATGCAGCCTTATCGTCATAGCAAAAAGCCATTTGGTATACTATAACAACAGAACTTTATACATCTAGAACTCTGCATTTTATACCACTTCTGCCTTCAGAGGGAAATATATTAATAAAAGTACTACATTTATCTAACAATTGTAGTGTATGGTCACTTTTCATGTTAGGATAATAGTGCAATTGGGGTTTAAAAAAACGGTACGAATTAGGGTTCAATAAAGATAAAAGTTTCAAAGAAGACAAGAAAACCCCCCAGAAAATAAGACTTTAATACAAATAAACCGCACACTTTACTTCCAAATTAGCCCCACTGATCCATAGATCAGGGTTAATGGTGGTTTTCTTCTGTATGTACATTTACAAACTTGTTCTCTTTTTCAATAAATCAATATTTTTGATAATTAGCTTGCGTGTTGACAGTGAAAAATATCTCATTGCAATAATGAATTCTGTCTGAATTTTAATAAAGATATTTAAGAACCAATGTATATTTTTTCACTGACCTTGCAATGCTTCTTTTTACTTGGAAACTGATGAATAAAGGATCTACTGCTGAAATTAACTCTGAGCTGAAGTAAATATTAATTCATTGTCCTAGAATGCACTAAAAATATGAAAGGGGTTTTAGAATAAGTTTCAGTCTTTCTTTGCAGTCAAATTGCATCCACATGCCATGTTTTCATATTTCTAGAAGAACAACACTCTATTGATTGAAGTTCACACAATATTTTTACAGTAAATTCTTAAGAAAACGTGTAAATTCAAATGCATACACAATAACAATTTACAATTGTAAAAGGTTTTAATAAACTGTGGGGGGAAAAAACTGTGGGGGGAAAAAACTGTTGTGAATTAATGCCTCTTTCTTCACCACTCCACACTTTCTTAGCGTCACATGCCAATTATCCATGTTTTAAAGTGCGCACATGTTTCTCTACCTCTTACATAGTGACTTCTTGTCTTGTCCATTAAGATGATATAATCCTGTAAACACAGTGTGGCAAGCTGCAGTAATCCTGGACTGAAAGGGCACACCTAACCTATGTTGTGAAGAGCTCTGTGTAATTGTCCTTTTGCCGAGACTGCGTGAGACACAGGTCAAGGCAGTGATTGTCCAGCGTTTACATGCGTCATAAATCTTATGGGCTGAAAGAAGATGTTTCACAATGTCTACGGTTAAATACCCCAAAGCGCTGTATTACAACCCTGGGACCATCTACTGCCATGATGACAATTATATGTTACAATGTTGGCTTTAAGTGCTTATATTGTACTCTGAACAGTTTTCTGAAGGAAATTAAATAAAGATAGGGCAAAACAGACACACAGGAGAGCAAAATGTGGTTCTATACAGTATATATAAATAACTTGGACTTGCGTGTGTGTGTGCGTGTGTGGTGTATAATAGATGGTGTGTGCATGATGACGGATCTGCATTGATGCTTCTTATCCTTTCCTTACTTTGGAGATTAATAAGTCTGATTGGATGGCTGGTGGCCAAACTAAGCGCCACAAACCTGAAGGTTTCCGTGGCAGAGAGATGCTAACATGTTAGTGTTACTGTGTGACGGAGGAATACATGTTACACTTTAGCAGAGGTAGCCGTGAGAAATGAATGAAAAGATCACATGAAATCCAGTTCTATGGGAAAATAAAAAGGTTAAAATGGTTAAAATGATTAACAAGCAGTTGGGTGCACGGGGCTGCTCAGATCACTATGATCTTTGGCCCTCACTAGAAAAATGTAATTACAGTGCTTTTTTCTCGTTTTGTTCTTTTTCAGCCACCCACTCATTATCCAACTGGAACACGTCTTGGTGTATTATAGCCTTCATTATTACCTATATACATATATCATACTTGTAAGGCTTCAGTAGAAACAGAACCTAAAATTTCTTCTATTTCCTGGAATTTGACATGCAAAATCTCTATTTTGCATGAGTTCAAAATCACAGTTCTATTAAATTATTATAATATAAGCCTTTCATCAATTGGGCAAGCATGTAGGGAGATTAATAAATAACGATTGACAAACATACTAACTATCATGTGGAATTCAAGAACATTTTCCAGGCACTCGAAAGTGAATGTTTTGGGGGTTTTTTTTTGTCTGCCCACCTGCTGGATTTGGAAGCAATATGAGGATGTGAAGGGATTTGTTTTAAAGCTCTTTCCCCTTTCCCCTTTTCTGTATCAGTTACATGTTGGAACAATGTGCAACCTGTCTGATACAATCAATACTTCCTGACCCTTAAAGAATTTTGTGTAGAGATGGTTTTAGTTAACAATATCAGAGTCCAATTAAGTCAGAATGTAACAGGGCCTTTATTGTTTTGAACAAAGAACATACATAGACTTGACATGATCAGTTAATATTATTTAAGTATTTAACAAATCAAGCATATAGATATATAGTATGCAATAAAAAAAGTATTTCTCCTGCAGTTGTTATCTCAGCTCTCATTCTCAAACTCAACATTTGTAGGATCTTTTTTTTTTGTCAAAGAGTGATCTTAAGAGGATAAATCTTTAACAGACAAAAAACTTTAATGATGAATGACAAAATATCTCGTGAGTGCAGCCAGTAGATGAGTGAAGGTGAGTCACCTGCATGGATGAAATATCGTTTCTTGTTTGTTTGAAACACATGCTCAAAAACAGAGTGATGCATGAGTCATTGAACTGCATGACCACAGTTAGTGTGTTTTTCATTTTAACGTAGCTACTTGCAAAAAGGACATTTTTAAAGTTTAATAAGAGGTTAAAGCACAACAACCCGACTGTTGTGTCCCTTTATCTCGTGCTCTCGATAGACTGTTTTGACGAATCTTTCTGGACAATAAAGGCTTGGGTTGGACTAAAAGTCTATTTTTTTCTCCTGCATGCCAAAACATGCATGTTGTTCATGCTGCTTGTGATCCAGTGTCTGTCTTACAGGACAACATCACCTGTCGGTGAGATTGGTTAACCTAAAATATATTTTTCATCTTAAAGTGTATGAGAACAATATTGGGGGAATGCAGGAACCATAAACATATCTGTCAATTTATTTGATATTATTTCAGGGCACCTCGAGTCAGGAGGTCTTTGGATTAATTAATTGTTAAACCTAAAAAATATTTTGGTGTCATTTGATATGACATGTATTGAACTGATGAAACCAGTAAATCTATTAAGCTTGTTAACAATGGGTTTAAACATTGTGACACAATTCAGTGAAGCACTTAATACCAACCAGCTTGCATGTAATTGAAAAATGGTTCCATCTGTTGGCAGGATAGACGTCTAACAGCCACATCGAAGGAAGACTAAGGCCTCTTAATTAAACAACAAGCCTCTTCTTATAAATGAATCTTTATGGAATTAAAAGAGGAAACTGAGGCTGATTGAAATTAAAAAAATGAAACAAAAATTTGTATTTAATCTTTTTTTTTTATAGAAACAGAATGTGATGATTTGCAAAACCCTGAAACAAATGACAAAATAAATATTGAATTAACAATATAGGTGAATTGGTAACTCTAAATGCCCGTAGGCATTTATATGAGTTTGATTGTTGTTTGTCTCTCATATGTCCTGTGACAAACTGGTGTCTTCTCCAGAGCATAATTAGCCTACTTTTAAATCTCAAATGTTATAGGCTCCAGTCACCCATGTGACCCAAAACAAGATCAGTGGTTCAGAAAATGTACAATTGAACGCCCATTTTGAATTTCACGTCAGAAGCCCGTTGAAAAAACATCAAAAATTATCAAATGTTTTTCTTCTATTTTCACTTCCCCATATGGGGACCGAAGCACACCTAACTTGTCCTGCAGTGGGTGGTGGGCATCAAAAAGAAGATACTGGCCAGTGTAGGTGGGCCTTGGTTCCACTTTTATTTCCTATGCTTTGCATGCAAAATCCAGAAAAAATCCCTTGAGTCAGGCTGGTTCCACCAATCAGAAGCAAACCAAGCTGGCTCAGCCCTGATCAGGTGCGTCCTGACCTGTCATGGGGCCGGGGCAGTCTGTTAGTGAGAAAGTCAATAGTGACAGACGGCGGTATTGATGGCAAGTTTAGTGATCAACTTGAAGGGGGTGACTATTGATGCAAGTTTGACACCGTTACCTTATCAGAGACTACAGCAATTGTGTTTCCTCTGATTCCTTCTCGTTCTACAATGCCATCCAATAGGATGAATGGATGGATAGACAGACAGACGGGTCGTGTGTAATGCACAGATAGACACCAGGTGGTGCTAGAGCACCTGCCCGTTGACCTCCGTGGCACGTGGCAGCCTCTGCAAACAGCCCACAGCCGCATCACCACCCATGTACGCAGCAGTGATAACTAAATTATTTTATTTGATATAGTTTTTAATTATGTGGTTATTTTATATCTGTATTTTTATTAATTTTATTTCATATGTGTATATATTTTGGGGCCTTGGAATCTCTGTCCAGGGACAACAGATAAAAAAAATAGCCTTTTGGCTAATTCTGGCACATTTACAGAATTTTTTATTAATGTGCGCTGTCCCTGTTAAATAAATGAATAAATAAAATAAAATAGAATAAATAAATGAACACCTTCGTTTAATATTGAGGGTTTTCTAATCTCAGACATTGATGAACTAGCATCCAAGAAAAGATGCCCTTGGGCACGTCAGATTAGATCGGTGTTTTGAAAACTGAGCAGTAATTAAGGTTTTCTTTATGCACTTTTTCCTGCTACTCCAAGGCTTGAATGGCTGGTTCATTCATTGTTATTTTATTTTCAAATTTATTAACCTGTGGAAAAAGTTTATTTTGATATTTACCTCAGAAGGCTGCAAATAGAAAAAAAAAACATACAATTTCTATTTACATTTTATTTAATATGCCATTGATATGTTTTTTTAATTTGAAATTCGATTTTGCATGCCTTCACTATTAAGTTACATAACCGTTGCTTGTTCCATATTCAATGTTAAAGAAAAACGTATTTGGGTCCATATTAAAGGTTCATTTATTTAACGTTGGCTGTGGCTTTGTTTAATTTTACATTTTGGCCCACTGTGTATTTGAGTTTGAAAACCCTGCTCTACAGGTTTTCCTTTCCTGGGTGCTCTTTCATAAAGCTTACATGCGTCATTGGTTAATCATATACCAGGCTGTAACGCAAGTCACCGGCCGAGCTCCGTCTCATTACCGGTGGCTGTCAGGAACCCGGGACGCGCAGAGCGGACAGCAGCAGATGACTGGATCACCGGAGAAATGGAGCAAAGCACGGAGAGCACACGTGTTTCCTCGTGTAGTGACTGCTTTCGTTTCAGGCGGATACGCAATCTGGTCCCTGTTGATTTCAAGAAAGAAGTAAAAGAACTGTCAATATTGGCCGGACCAATGGTGAGTAGACTCTAAATAACCAAATTCATCTAATTGGTCCTCAGAATATAAGGACTGCTGTCTACAACCCTTGTGATGGTGGGTGTGACTTGCCAGTATGAGCTTTGTCACTCTGAAATACTCAAAGTCCTTAATTACAAGATATTTACTTAAAAGTAAATCAGAATTATAAAGATGTGCTTAATATATTCAAAGTAACAGCAATAGTGATGAGAAACAATTAGTCCATCAAGAAAATTACTTATCAGTTGTTCAAAGCCCAAAGTGATACCATTAAAAATGCCATGGAGGGCAAGTCATTTTTCCCTCTATTTTGTATTTTCATTTTCTCCGTTTTTTGATAATGAAAGTGTTCTTTAACATTATGGCACGGGTTATTTTTCATAATTTGATTTTATAACCTTCCGATGAATCGATGCAAGGCATGGCTACCAAAAAGTAGGATAAACTTGTCCAACCCCGAAATCTGAGAACTTTCCGTCAACATTCAAGGACCTCGTCAGTTGAATATCTTTATTGAATACATGATGTTTCAGCTACATTTGAATACAGTATACTATTGGGCAGTGTAATTTAGAAGTACCTAATTGGAGTACATGTACTCACTCAAGTACGATAGACTCAAACCACTGATTTCCAATGACCATTATACTGGCCCTAATTTTTGCTTCTCTCTCATCAGATCATTTCACAAGTGATGAATTTTTCAGTGACTTTTGTCAGTACCATTTTCTGTGGACATTTAGGGAAAACAGAATTGGCAGCAGTGACTTTGGCTGCGGCGGTAAGTGCAGCAGCAACCTAACGGTAAAAGGTGTCGTAATATGCCTCAGAGAAACACAAAGTAATTCTACCGTATCCTCAGGTGATCAATGTTACAGGCACGTCTATCGGCATTGGCTTGGCAGCAGCATGTGATACTCTTGTTTCTCAGGTTTGACCGCCATCGTATTCTTTCAATTTGATGAGAGTCTTATTAAAAGAATACTCGACACACATGAAATAAAACACTATGGTTTCAGACCTTTGGGAGCAATAATCTTTTGCGAGTTGGATTGATTCTGCAGCGAGCGGTTCTAATTCAGTTACTGGCATGTTTCCCCTGTTGGGCACTCCTCATCAACACAGAACTCATTCTGCTGGCTGTCAAACAGGAGCCAGAGGTTGCCAGGTTAGTCCTGTTACAATCCATTTGTCTTCTCTTATTTCTCATGTTTTTAGTTTTCTTATTTATTTACTGATTAAAAAAAATCTCTGTGGCAGGTTGTCTCAGTTGTATGTGACGATCTTTATGCCGGCACTTCCTGTGAGTATTTCAAACCTCCTGGTGTAACTCGTGACTTTCTTTGCTAGTTACGCTGAGTCTACGCTGCTCAGATTGGTTACTCTGAGTAGGAATAAGATGGTCTACACAGTTATACATACTGTATATTGTATATTACTGTATATTATTGTTATTTGTGTCGAGAGTTTTTTTTATATAATTTTTTTATGTATTGCTCTGTGTAGGCTATATTCTCGTATGCATTATTATCAAGATACCTGCAAAACCAGGTAAGTATAGCACAATAAAAATAATAACAACACTACTACTTTCATTGCCACTATTGTCAGACTGAACAGGCTAATTTAAAAGCGGGAAACATGGATGAGCGCTTCCTCCATCCATTCTTGCATGTGTCTGATTTCATAGATCATATTTTTCAGGAAAATATCAAACTTAAGATGTGGAGGGCTCAAAACCCTGTAAAGACAGAACAATGAAACAATTTCCAGAAAAGTCTTACTTTAGCATATTATTATTCATATTCTTGGACTACAAGAATGTCACACTTCTGTTGCAGGGTATCATTTGGCCTCAGGTAATCACAGGTATCATGGCAAATCTTTTGAATGCTCTTTTCAACTACGTTGCTCTTTATCCATTAAATCTGGGAGTGGCGTGAGTAGTGGCTATCAAAATACACAAGTCCTTCAGTAAATTCGTTCTTGCTTTCTTACAATACTAATAGTGTGCAATGAAATGCTTTTTACAGAGGTTCTGCTCTTGCCAACACCCTCTCCCAGTTCTCCATGGTTGGAGTACTCTTTAGTTACATGAATTGGAGAGGTCTTCACAAGGCTACCTGGGGAGGTGGGTATAACACAGGGGTGGGCAAACTTTTTGACTCGCGCCTCACAATGGGTTCTAAAATTTGACGGAGGGGCGGGGCCAGGAACAGATGGATGGAGTGTTTGTATGAACTAATATAAATGACATGTAGAATGAATGTACATGAAAGGATTTGGCCTTTTACATGTAGCATTACAGGAAAAAAGGTAAAATGAATGAGGTTTAATTATAATATAATTTAATTTTATATAATATAATATAATTTGGACAAGTTCGGCGGGCCGGATTAAAATGCCCAATGGGCCGCATATGGCCCGTGGGCCGTAGTTTGCCCATGCCTGGTATAGCACATGCAGTATATTGCAAAACAGTGACTTTGCCAAAAAGCCAGATGCAGCTAGTTATGAGTAACAAAACTGAACAGCAGTGACAATATCATAAAACAGGCTTTTCTTTCAACAAAGGTTCATTAACATTAAATTATTTTTACATTTTGCACTACAGAGCACGCAGATCATTTGGTGTTTTCTAGTAATATTGTCATGGGCTGATGTATAAGATTAGAAAAGAAGCCATCACTAACTTTGTCAGAGCACTGTGAAGAATACATAACCATTAATTGAGATCGTCAGTTAATGTTACACAGTGTTGTCTCAGGGAAAGCACTTCACATCTCACAGTTTAGTTTGTTGTGCAAAATACTAGTATGTAGCATAAAGCACAAATTGTGCTTTCACTTTATTCTTCTTTCTAATCTTATCAGTAAACATTTGAAGAGTGCATTATCAATTGTTTGCTTTTATCCTCATTAGTGCACTGTTCCCAAGGCTTATACTGAATAATGAGGATGAACTAAAATAAACACATTTATAATATTTCTGTTATTCAACTAACTGTTTAAATACCCAAATGTCAATGCTTTTTTTCAGGCATGTTGACAATGAAGTTCATCGAAGTCCATAGAAATATGGATAACAATATATCAAATGATTGTTTGATATACTGAATTTAAATATTATTTTATCTTTCATGTTGGGATTTAGTCTTTAGTGTGACGGCGAAACTAGAGTACGGATCCCAAAATACAGAGACATAAACCACAGGGGATATATTTAAAAAGGTATTATCTGGCAGGGAGCGGAGGGTGGAGTCAGGTGTGGCTTTCAGGTGCGGCACGTTGTCAGCCTCACCTGAAGGGCACGAGGAGAGGGAACGTGATCAACAGCAACAGAAACACAAAATGAGTCAAAATGCAGGTTCATAACACTTGAGATTAAATTAATTATTATATTCTTACTGAATTGAGTCTTTTGGATGAAATATTCTTCACATTCTTTGTTGGAAATAAACATACTTGTTCAATGTGGACAAAGGGCGAGACTGACTGATGAGTCGATTGTTTGTTGATGGGACACAGGATGGTCTAAAGAGTGCCTGCAGGACTGGGGCTCCTTCATCCACCTGGCGATCCCCAGCATGTTCATGTTGTGTGCCGAGTGGTGGACGTATGAGATTGGAAGTTTCCTGGCAGGTAAACATCGCTTTGGCCCGATCGAGTTTTCAATGTGTTTCTGTGAGCTGAAGTCGGTCTGACATCAGTTTGTTCTTGACAGGTCTAATAAGTGAGGTGGAACTTGGCGCGCAGTCAGTTGTTTATGAACTGTCAACAATTGCGTTCATGGTAATTCCGATTGTGACATGCTGTTCCTGTACGAATTGATGGAAATGCATGATGGGATAATTTGTTTGACAGCTTGTTAATGTGGAATTCTTCTTTGAAGTTCCCACTGGGTTTCAGCATAGCAGGAAATGTAAGAGTTGGAAACGCCTTGGGAGCTGGAAACACAGAGCAGGCCAAGCTGTCTGCTAAAACGGCGTTGTTCTGTGCAGGTCAGTGTGCTCTCACACGCACATCCAGGTAAAAGGACTCCATTGAAAATGAAAATACAGAACTGTTTACACAGTTATAATTTTATTTGCAAAACTATTTGAGGACAAACGGGATGTTTTCAGTGCTGCCACAAGCAGACGGATAATAAAGCCTTTTATTTCTTCCCAGTGTTGGTCTCTGTATGCTTGGCAGTTCTATTTGGGGGCCTGAAGGACTATATCGCTTATATCTTTACCGATGATGAGTGAGTATACTTTGAACCTACTTTATATATGACAGTCGTTTCCTGTTGATTCAACACAAATTACTTGCCAAGTCTTTGAAATCAATAACTGCTTCATCAATTGACCTTTCACCATTGTGCCATCTTTTATTTTTTTCTATGGAGTAACAAGTGAACTTTGCTTTCATTTCCTTTTACATTAACTCGAGCTTACGGACACAATAATAGATGAACTACGCCACAGCGCTCAAATGTGACACACATAAAAAGCAAGTGTTTTGGTACGTATGTCTTTTCAGCTCAGTCAAACTGTAAATTTGATTCTTTCAGACAAATCAGGTTAAGGGTCTCTGACATAATCTCTTTGTACGCTCCATTCGTCCTCCTGGATGCGGCATCAGTAAGCACCCCTGTCAGAAAACAATCCAGAGATTTTCGCAAACTCGGCGTGCTAATTGTTGCTAAACATTTCCACTTTTTCTGTTTGCATTATTCAGGCTGCCTTTGGAGGTATTATCAGAGGAGCAGGGAAACAGAGAGACGGAGCTATATTCTACTTTTTTGGATTTTATGGAGTTGTTTTTCCTATTGGCATACCACTGATGTTTATCGTCAAACTAGGAATCAAGGGTAAGAATCACAGGTTGTTGTTGTTGTTTTGTTTAATTGGTGACAAATCTTGTAAAATACCAACCACAACAACATCTGCAGTACCTGCTATTCTGTAAGTAAGAAGTACATCTGTCTATATCCTTTAGGTCTGTGGATAGGTTTTTTCATCGGGGTGTCGCTGCAAAACTTGCTACTTGTTGTTTATCTGATAAGACTGGACTGGAAGAAAGTTACAGTTGAGGTTAGTTTGTAGATACCAACATTGTAACGTTGTACAGTTACTTCTTTAAGAATAATTTAAAAGAATAAACTTTAACACACTGTCCGTCCTACAGGCTCTAAAAAGAGCGGGAGTACTTGGAAACGCCACAGAAACAAGTAAGGGAGATTGTATTAAAATATAAGAAATGCAGTTTAATGGTACATTGATATTGCTAAAAATGCTGCTCTTGAGTCAGAAAAAAACTCAAAACCCTTGTGAAGCTCTCCCTTATTTCTAATTTTAGAAGATGTATGATTTCTCTTCAGTGTATACTGTATATATAAATATGAGACATATTTTTTTTCTGTGGCTCTTTATTAATGTCTTAAAATAAGAACAACCCATTTATTCAAATAATCCTTCAAAGAATAGTTCATGTGAATAACTTGTGTCAGCGAGATCTTGTAGTTCCTATGCAACAATTTAGCATACGTCAGTTAATTAAACCATTAGTGATATTCGTATTTCTATCTCCAGGCATCCAACCAAATGATTCAGAGAACTCACAGGGCCAAACAGAAACCATGGAGCTGGCTGGAAGTCAGGCCGGACCTGTCGGGAATGCCGTGACAGGAGAGCTCCCTTTCAGAACTGTGGTTCTGCGCAGGGGCCTGGCTCTGGCTGCCATGCTATTCATCCTGGCTGCAGGAATCATTATAAACCTGCTGGTCACAGACTTTGTCACGTGATTGTGATTGCAGTCTGTTGCATAAAAGTGAAGAAACATCTGAGTCACCGACTCAGTCTGGAGCAGCTGCATTGTCGGTTGGACTTTGGATGACTGAAACACGATTAGCAACACGAAAGAGGAAAAAGGAAAACTATATATACGAATATTTGAATATTTGACCACTAGCTGATCATAGTTTAATATTGGTTACAAGGAAATTGACATCATTTTTTTTTTATGTATACCAAAGAAAGAACACTGTTTGACAAATAATTTACTAATCCGAAAATGGATCATGCATTATTAAATAATCATTCACTGCTTGTTCGTAGAATTTATTTCACTCGGTGAGTGAAACATAAACAATAAAATATATATATATAACTACCAGTACATGTTGTCTCTATATGCTACAAGTCAATGTTATGGTCTAGTTGCAATCAAATGATTCACTTCGCAGTCCAGAGCATTGGCTGCTGTGGACCCACTGCAAGACAGGAGATATCACTGCGAAGATGCATTATTCAGATTTACGGTTGAAGATTGATAAAATTATGCGTCACACACTCAAACACATCCCTAACACCAAAATTCAACATGCGAATCAAGCTTGTAGTTTGTCATAGGATTTGCTATGTTAGCCAGGATAGCACAGTTGCATTTGTGGCAGTGTTATTTCCTCTATACACAAAAGATGGGAATTAGGCCACGGTCAGGTCACAGACGGGGAGAACCCAAAAGCACGACAGGAGAAGGGGATCCAGATACGTAACTTTAATGTTTCCAGCAGAAAAGAATCGGGAAGGCAGTAGACGAGTTCCAGGAAACAGGCAGAGTTCACAAACCAGGTAATCAAATCAATCAGGCAGACAAATCCAGAGGAGCAGGCAAACAGATGAAAATCCCCAAAAAACAAGCAGGGCAGGTATACATGAACCAGAATCAGGATTAGAGTGCTGGAGAGCAGGAACAGGTCACTGACAACCTGGCAGAGAGCAGAGGACTGAGCAGAATATAAATGCAGTGGGGCTAATGAGGAGATGAGCAGCAGGTGTCCAGAGCAGCACAGATGATGTGGATGAGCTGATGACGGGTGTGGCAGGCAGTGTAGCGAGGGTGGAGCAGGAGGGTCGAGCTACGTGTAGCAGGAAGCTCTGGCCGAGTTCCTGATAGACCACATCTCAAAGGTTACTATTACTACCGATGTAATATTTACTAAAATGTATGTAATAGAAATAGAATAGAAAGGCTTTATTGTCCTTGCATAGTGGCTACACAATGAGATTAGGAGCGCTGCTCCGTCTGGTGTTTAATAACAACATAAAATGTTTAATAACAACATAAAAAGGTGAGAGAGTTTAACAGTTAAAATGTCCGGGATTATTGTGTTGAACGCCGAACTGTAATCCACAAAAAGCATCCTCACGTAGTTCCCCCGGTGTTCCAGGTGACTCAGTGCAGTGTGAAGCGATGTGGCGATGGCATCATCAGTGGAGCGGTTTGCTCTGTAGGAGAATTGGTGGGGGGTCCAGAGTGGGGGGGGAATGTGTCTTTAATGTGGTTAGCGATCAGCTTCTCGAAGCACTTCATGATCACAGGCGTAAGTGCAACAGGCCTGTAATCATTAAGGCTATCAATGGCTGACTTCTTAGGGACCGGGATGATGGTGGCAGATTTTAAGGAATAAAGTCTTACATTGATAGTCAATACTAATGCACCCAAAAGTAATACCATCAGAAATCAGAAACGCTTTCAAATCTGCTCTGACAATCCCAATGTTCCATGTCAAACTATCATCAGGATGAAGATACCAAAATGAAGGGTCACTCCCAGCCACATCAGGTTCTTGCCACCAAATGTCTGCATGGAAAATGTAACATTTTATAAAGATAAATGATGGGGTCCATCAAAATGTATATCATCACATGAAAAATGCCTGAGAGATTAGAAAGTATTATCTGCCGTTGCCAAACCAAATCTTGCTGCTGCCACGGTAAAATTAATGCTCTGAAATAAAGATGAAACTTGAATCAGCTCACCTACACTTACACTGTTTGAGCAGTCACAGCTGTCCTGGACTCAAGGCCAGCTGAAACGAGGTAGAATGTGAAAGAGAAGTAGAGCACAAGAGGCAAGAACAGAAAATAAAGTATATTAAACAGCAGGAATGTTTTCTTCTTGGCTGATCAAGCGTGACACAATTCTGTCTGTCACTGGTTGAACTTTGTTCAGATTGAGTGTTAAAATAAGAATGTTAATGATAAGAAGAATTTTCCTGGCAAATGTAAGATTTTAATTACTGTACTACTCCGAATATTAAACATTAACAGAAGTTTTTGAGTAATCATTTAATCCTTTGGCGCCACAAAGATATCATCTGGAGATTTTCAACATATTAGATGGAAATGTTTTTTAGCATGTCGTGAGTATATATAGTTTAATCTAATTTAAATGCGATACACTCAACAATCACCTGAACTTAAAGTTCAAGGAAAATGATCTCATAATTATCTCCGCATTATCTCTATGATTGTTTGCCTACTGCTGCAAGAAGTAGCATGAGTTTGGGATAGAACTCAGTATGCTTAGTTACTGAATTGAATTCAGCCTAGCCTTATCAAAAGTCATTCTCATAGTAGGTAAGTCTAATTCACAAGGAAGATTATCTTTGAGAAAGCAGCTGATAAAACCTTTATCTTCAAAGGCAGACACCACCCTTGTTTGTGCTGGTGCCCGGTGTCAGACATCGAGCAGGAAACTCATCATTTGATCAGAATTACAAGGTGAAATTTGGAATTCAAATGAGGAAAAGTCACTCACATTGATTTGAAAAAAGAATTGTGGTCAGTTTTTCTGGATTAATGAGATCATTCTTTAATTAATAATAAATAAAGAATAAGAAACATTTATTTTGTCATGAAATACAATCAAAATTCTACGATAGACAGAAACATTGCTTTTTCTAATGAATGCAAAAATGTGAATGTTTCAATATATATATATAAACACACACGCTGTATGTGAGGAATGTCTTCACATTGCGAGAGTTTGTTGACCTCATCGCACCCAAACGTTAAACTTAATTTGATTACAAGAATATTTGACAATGATTATCAGTACAATCATGAGATAAATTTATTTTGAGCTTATTCAGAAGAAAAACATACTGAGGTAAACTAAATCACATCATCACGTAATTTTTATATCAGAGAAGTGTCAGAGTGTTTCCTCGGGTTAAATACGCAACGGAAAATTGCCATGACCCTAATCTTTTCAATGTAGGACAAAATAATTAGGATGTTTGCAGGCTACTCACAGCTGGTCCGATAAACCGAAACACAGTTTTATCCACTTCCGTCACACAATGAAAAATGATGGTTGCAATATTCCAGGGAATCTCACGCATGCTCATTCTTAATTTCCTACTTAACTGTCTATCTGTCTATCATTGGATCTTGTTGCTGTTGTTTCTCACTGCCTTCAATTATTTTCTTGCCGTTATTGTTGACCCCTGTCCACTAATAAATAAAGCTTCTCAAGGCATTCCTGTGTTATTACGGTTACATAAATAGGATGGAAAAACAGACACAGCTATCGCAAGAACAGGGGCATAAAAACCACTCGATACAAAAAAGTTCAGTGCACAAAACTGTTTTTATGGAATAAAACAGAACATTCATGTTTCTACCATTTTAACGACAAGTCTTTTATAAGTTACCATCCTTAATTTATAGACGTATGTGATTGCCTTTATAAAGACTGTACAACTGTTCTCTTCAGCAAAAGATTGAGCAAGCAAACTTCAAACACCGGTCAACATAGCATTCATGCAAAAAAAGAGAGAGAACCTAAAAGCATCAATGATCAAACAGTAAATTAAAATCTCAAAATAATAGCTCAATCATTCACCCATACACTCTGTCATTGTTATAACATGCTCAGTAAAGGATTAATCACGAATAGTCATGGGAACTGGATTCAATGTTTGATGACACTGATTCTCAAGGTCATGTAGATTTATCGATCGGGGCCAACACAGTGGCTAAAACGTGATCAGCAGTAGATGTGGTATTGATCCAGTCCAAAGTAAAGTTGGCTTTTGAAGTCAGAGCTTCTGGTAGGGGCACGAGGAAGTGCACACTTACACCCACAGCTAAAAGTGCAACAGCCACAAGCAAAGTGAAGCCTCGTCTGATGATGAGCTGCGTGGCGGAGAGATGGTTGTTCTTCGGCTGACTGAAGCAACCTCCAGCCTGCATCTTCCTGTTCCTTTCATCAAGCTCTGTGCTCATAGACACGTGGTCATCCGCTTGCTGGTAGGAAAAAGTAGAGCCTGATGTGTTTATTGTTTTTCAGAGAGCAAACATGGGAAAGCTTGATAAGAAATGATCAGAAGTGTGAGGTCCTCAAATGAAAACGGAATTCTGGCATTAAAATTTGAATGTATCTGTGTGCCCATTCTGAATATAAGTATATTGCACCTTGACTACAAGGTACAATATGGTGGTGGTTGATCAGCAGCTCCGGTAGGAGAGCGAAGGGTTTTTGTGGAAGAGCACTGGTGTTGTGAAACAGAAGGATATATAATGGCTGTTACAGGTCAAATGAAAAAAAACAAAAATGTCTAAGACAAAAATCCCAAGTAGGGACCTTTTCAATAATGCTGTTAGGTCACTGAGAATATCAGGCAGAGGCTTTTAGTAGCTTGCAGCCAGCTTCACAGTTTGAGGTAACCCCACTGGACAAATTCCAAAAATCTACCAATAACCCTTTTAACATCCTCGTGGACACTCTAAACAGAAGACAGTTGAGTTGAATGAGAGCAGTGGGAAGAAAATTATGGCATTAAGGTTGTTGGTGTCAAAAATAACAGACCGCTTACAATCCCATTACTCACCGTCTGGTCAGCGGTGTTGGTACCCACAGCGCCATCTAATAACGCCATGTGTGGTGATTTCTGAGCTCGTTTCACAGCCTGCAAACAAACAAATAGACAAACTTAACAGCCAAATTGTCTTTGTTTCTTCACCCACACGTAACATTTGAGAAATTGCACTGTAAATCAAGAAAGCAGGGGTTCTGATTCTGCTTATAGATTAGCTATTAGCCGACCTCTGCTGTTATGTTCTTCCAGTTCAGCTTGAAGATAACAATGGTAAAGAAGATGGATTGACAGATGGCAGCCACGAGGAAGCCCAGCCAAAATCCTGTGGGGGGGCGAAGCAAAGTCAAGACACAGCAGGTCTCACGTAGAATGGCAAAAAGGTCACTCGATGTGTTTTTACCTATAATTCCTATTTTGATGACAAAAATAAATGTAACAATGATTGAAAGTCCTATGCCGTAGTATCCAATGAGATTAGTCACAGCTGGTATCTTCTGTTTGCCCGTGCCCATGAAGATGCCCCCACAAACACACTAATGGGGGGGGAAGAAATGTAATATTTCAAATAGACTTTTAGAACTGGGCTGCAAAGAGATTTTGATCTGCACACAAAAAGCTCACTAGACTTACCAAGAAACCATCAAAAATCTGAAGGACACAGTAAACCTTCAGCATATTGGAGACCAGACCTATGATCTTCCTGCAATTATCATAAAGGTTATGTCTTTGTGTATAGTATACAGTTAGTGAAACGTGCATAAGGCTGCAGGGACTCACGCATCAGAAGTGAAGATGAAGCCAATGACATCTTTACAAGAGGCGAGCACGATACCTACAAGGAGAGCAAAGCCAACTGCAAGGGAGAGGAGCAGTGAAATCTGTCAAACAGCAGGAAGCAATGAAGAAGTGAAACATGAAATGCAGATGGATTCATCAATGTACTCAATATCAGAATACAGCTGACCTGCTAGAGAGAGGGCCACCTTGCTGGTGAGGAGCCCCCCAGCAGTGTTCCCTGCACCAAGAGCATTACCCACTCGGGCACATGTTGCTGCATGAATTGCAAGAGGAATCTAATGTGGAAAGGTTCGAAGACAAATTGGCTGCTAAATTTAAATATGTTTAGCCACACAGAAATCTTGATGTTGAGATTTGCAGGTAGTACCATGTAGATCATGTTACCTAACGTTGCAACAACATGCTGGGCAGCCAGGTCATCTTCACTCAGCATTCCTGACCATGAGAGGCAAAGAAGAGAAAGTGAGGATAGCTTGAAGCTCAGGTAACATAGTTCTGCCCTGATCATTAATCGCATCCATACCAATGGACTCAAAGTGAAGATAAACATATGTTTACCTGCAAAGAATTCCCCAAACTCATAAAGCCACCACTCAAAGCATTTCATAAATACACAGGGAATGGCCAGTTTCATAAAGGCGCCCCACTCCTGCAGTGATTCTGAAGACCAACCTGAGGGGGGAGACAGAGTGTTGTTTATGTGGTCAGAAACAGCTGGCAGACTGACGTAGTGATGTGTGAAAGCTGAGGCTGTCATAATCAAAGTCCTCACCTGCCCATGTTGGTTTATGGAGCTTCTTCCACCAAATTACAATAAAGATAAAAGCACAGCTGTAAATCCTAGACAGACTATTGGCCGCTGCAGATCCACTGCAAGAAAACATAGTCAGACGAGTAAGCAATGTCGCCTCACTTTATGAGAATACAAGAAAAGTTTATTCTGACAATGGGCCTACCGAACACCCAGATCCAGGCTGTAAATCAAAACGTAGTTAGTCACCACATTTGCAATGTTCGCCATGGCAGCTGCAAACATTTGAGGCACTATAACACCCTGAGGACAGAAACACCAAACAAAATAAGAGAAATGCAATTATTATTAATTGAAACAAGATGATATGATAAAAATGCCAAATGTATGTGAAACTCATTGGTCCACCTGGTTCTGCAGATAGGACATCTGAAGCTGGTGTAGATACATTGCCTGAAAGAAAAATAATAATTAACTTTATGTTAAATTACAAAGAAGAATGTTCTCTCAGCAGCAGTGAAAAATATGACTGTTGGTTGGTGCATAAAGATGAGAGAACAGCTCACCGGTACAGCTGGAAGGAATGCTATTATATACAGCTTGGCGATTCTGAAATAAGATGCTGTGTTTAGATTGAGAACATTATAATTATAATAAGATCATTCACTTTCACTGCTATTCAAATATCTACCAAGATGGGTTTACCTGAGAGCATGTGTTGCACATGACAGACTCAATAGAGACCATTTAATTCACATTTGGAATATAGATCCTATCTATAATGAATGATGATGATGAATATATTTATTAGATAAAATGTTAGAGCAGTACAAGTACAGTCAAACACCCTCTATACGAGGAGCCCTTGCAGTCTTGTTTCCGTTAAAAGTCCTTCGTACGTAATTCATCGACATTTAACAACACCAATAAAAATAAAAATAAATCACTCAATTGATGCAAAATAACAATAAATAAAAAAGACACATAATATGTACAACTTAGGTGGAGAAAAAAAGGGGGGAATTGGGGAATGGTGGCAAGGTAAGGGGGAGGGGGATTGATCTGGAGAGAGTTGACTATCTCCGTTTCTGGCCTCCTGAAAGGGTCATTTTCAGGGCTGTTTTGAATGAGGCCAAAGAGGTGCATGTTTTGAGGGCAGGAGTCAAGCAGTTCCACCCTTGGGTGGCAGTATTGTAAAAGGAGGATTTACCCATGTTAACCCTAACCCTAACCAGGTTGTTGTTTGTGCTCGCTCTAGTATTGTGGCTGTGGGTGTCACTATAAATCTTTGGAGGTGTTTATTCAGGGATGAGGGGACTGAGGGCAGAGCAGCATTGACTATTTTAAATGCCAATCCCATTTTGAGTTGTTTAACCCTGTCTTCTACCCTGAGCCATTTTAGGCTAGCAAAATGTCTAGGAAGACGGTGGGTCATGGGCCCCAGATTGAGAAGTCGGTGAATCAGTTTGTTTTGGGAAGTTTCGAGCCTGGTTTCCAGGCACATTTTGATGTTGGAGTACCAGGAGGTGCTAGCATAGTCAAAAAGGGGCTGATCAAGGGCTCCAGAAAGCCCTGAGAGCACTTTTGTTGATGAAAGTAGACATTCTTACCATTATGCGTCATTAGGATTCCTCACATTGGGAGTGGATAGGCATAGGAGTTTTAACATGCATATTTAGTTACCTGACCACATCAGGGTCCTGGCCCAGGCATAATAGGATAGGTTCAGCATTAATGAGGAGGGCCCAGCAAGGCAGACAAAATATCATCAGGATGAAGATGCCACGTTGAAGGATTGTCCCCACCCGCAGGAGGTTTTTGCCGCCAAATGTCTGCACAGCAACACGGAACGCATTAATGGTTTCAGGGGAGAAAGTGGTGAACAGTTGGCACGTGGTGTCCTTGAAAATTCCATAGTAAAAATAATTTTCCAAACCTGAGATACCAAAGTATCACAAGCTGCCACCAGGCCATAACCTGTTGATGTGGTTGTAATATTTATGAACTGAAATAAAGATAAAACATGAATGAGTTTGCAGAATATTTCTGACTCATGCCAGTAAATTTACTATATCAATCAATAATTTAGTTTGCAAGAGAATAATTTAAGTTGTCAGAGTGGGAAAGGTGAATTTGTTTTTCCTTTAAATGACATCTCCTGCTGCTTGTCACCGATGTACCGATGGCCACTTACAGCAAAAGCTAATCCGAAACCACCCATCACCTCATTTCCCAGACGTCCACAGAACATTGTAACCACAAACGGAAGCAGGTAACCGAGGAGTCGAGAGACCAGCTAGAGAGACAAACAGCAAATGCAGGGCATGTTGTACAGCTATCAGCTCAGTAAATGTAGTTTTGTAAATGATGAATAGAGGATGCAGTTCATTGGTATGATTTCTAGAAGCTTCTTTTAAGTTGCAGATTTTGTTCAGCCTCTTTTTGAAACCTGGCAAACTACTTTTGTTGACTGATTTCCAATTTCAGGAACCAGGTCAATGTTTTTATTGACATTTTCAACAAAATATTTTTAATCTTCGTTATAATGACGATCTCTGTAAGCACAATTCCTTTTTGACAAAGCTGTGTACGCAGCAGGGTTGATTCTTACCAGAGGCAACGTCATCCTCAGGATTTGGTACAGTTCCTCTCTGATGGCTTGTGGGACCACGCGGCGTACCCACCTGCAGCAGAACAGTTTCACATTGGGCCCTTCTTCCATGTTGGCTGGATCCTTTCTAAGAGCAGGTCTTTCCACTGATGCTTCCGTCCCTTCTTTTCAAGCAAGGACAGAATTTACCACGGTTGTACTTCAAGGATTGCAACAGTCCAAATGTTAATGATTAATACCCTTAAAGTCACTTGACAAAACACATTTCTGGTTTGGCACTGCTGAAACTAGCAGACAATAATTTGCATCATGTTAAACATCTTAACGTATTACGTAAAAGTGTAACATGGTTCAGACATCCTCTGTCACTATTTGATTTGTTTGGTTTTCTGAATGTATGCTAGTGTCATTTACAGATTAACTTCACATTCAAACTGAATTCACTGAGCGAATAATTATGTAGCTGCCACTGCTGAAATCACATGAAGGACGATAGCTGTCTTCATTTGACCTCTATCACTCTGTCATTCAGTATTACGAGGATTTGATCAATGGGTGGAAATGAATTGCTGCAGCAGCAAAAAATTGTAGTACAATACAGTACCCTAACCCTAACCCTCGTAACACTAAAAATCTTATTGCAGGAATATCTGAAAGAACAAACAAGTGCCTAAGATACATCAATGCTGAACCAACTGTGAAAAGGAGGGGTCACAGGTGCAGTGCGCAGTGGTAGTACCTGGTGAGATGCAGGAGACCTCCAGGCAGGAAGCACCCCACAGCATTGGATATCTCTCAGCACCTGAGTCACCTCAAGACCTTAGGAGGGACCTACCTGATGCAACTCGAGAGCCAACCCCATCCTGCGACAGAACGAATCAAATTGCCCAAAATGTGTGACAACAAAGAATGGTACCAACTAGACCAAGACCTGGACAAAATGCTAGAGGCCACACTAGCAGGGACAGCTGAGCAAAAAACCAACACCCTCACAACAATAACCTACAACCTGGCAAGAGACCGGTTTGGAGTTGAGGAGAAAGTTAACATCACGTCTTCATACCATCCAAGCAGAAGAGAGAGGGGAATCAATCCGTTGAGGGGAGAAATCAAGACGCTCACCAAGCAATTCAAAAGAGCCCAGGCTGGTGAAAGGGAAGATATCAAGGACCTGACAAGTCAACTCCGAGAACGTCTACGCAGACTCCGAGGAGCAGAAAGCACTCGGAAATAGAGGAAGGAGAGGGAGAACACAAGAGCGCAGTTCACCAAAGACCCCTTCCGATTCACCAGAACACTACTGGGTGAAGCAACATCTGGAATGCTGATCAGCTCCAGAGAAGAGGTGGAGGCGTTTTTGAAGGAGACCCACATTGACATCTACAGAAAGCAGGTCCTGGATGCCAATCCAATTATTAAAAACACGAAGACCCCAGAAGAAGAGCTCAACACCAGTGAGTGAACCATCTTGGAAGGAAGTCCAGGAAGTGGTGAATAAGGCCAGAACAGGATCTGCCCCCGGTCCAAGCGGTATACCCTATGAGGTATATAAGAAGTGTTGAATGCTCCGTCAGAGGTTGTGGAAGCTGTTCCGGAGGATCTGTAGAAAGTGCACAATCCCATCATGCTGGAAGAGGGCAGAGGGCTGCTTCGTGCCAGAGGAAGAGGACTCCTCAACCATTGACCAATTCAGAACTATTTAATTGCTTAGTGTAGAAGGCAAAATCTCTTTTTTCTGTAGTGGCCAAGAGGATGACTGTGTACATGATGGAATATGGAAAAACAGCACTCGCCCAGGGAAGGTACAGATGGCACCATGACAAGGTGCTCGTTATTAAAGTATTCTGATTCTGATAGTACTCGCTGACATCTCTGAGCTGGAGAGAAATAGGAAACACCAACCACTGAAGAAAACTACATTAATCCAGTTCATAAGGGAGGGAGAAAAACCACCAGCCACAGTAAAAACCATAACGAGCCAACTAGAGAAGGCACATTCATGGGAAATGAAGGTGGTCCTGTGGTCAGAAGAGGGAAGAAAGATCCTCCTCATATAATTTATAGTCCCATGGGAAGAGGGGTGTGAACAGGCCTTTGAAAGGAAGAACGCAAAATACCAAGACCTGCATGAATGTCGGGAGAAGGGATGGCAGACAAGGCTGTTCCTGGTCGAGGTAGGCTGTCGAGGATTCCCTGCCCAGTCAGCATGGCGAGTGCTCACAGCCGTGGGAAGAGTCGAAAGACAGCAGCCTGCAGGATGGGGGAGGCAGCTGAAAAAGTCTCTTGCTGGTTCTGGAACAGGAGAGAGGAGTTAAGATGGAAGCCAGGAGAAGGAGATGGGCAGTGACTTGACCACCACTGCAGACCCACAACTGTTAGGGTGTTGTAGTTAAGGGTCGAAACACCTGATGAACGGTGGGTACCACCTGACAACATCAAGTCCTCCTGGCCAAGGCTACAGTCACTTAAGGTGAATTTTCTCGCCGTTATTATTGACCCCTGTCCACCAATAAATAAAGCTTCTCAAGGCATTCCTGTGTTATCAAAGTCACATAAATAGGATGGAAAAACAGTATAGAATACACAGCTACCGCAAGAACAGGGGCATAAAAACCACTCGATACAAAAATGTTCAGTGCACACAAAACTGTTTTTATGGAATAAAACAGAACATTCATGTTTCTACCATTTTAACGACAAGTCTTTTATAAGTTATCATCCTTAATTTATAGACGTATGTGATTGCCTTTATAAAGACTGTACAACTGTTCTCTTCAGCAAAAGATTGAGCAAGCAAACTTCAAACGCAGGTCAACATAGCATTCATGCAAAAAAAAAAAAGAGAACTTAAAAGCATCAATGATCAAACAGTAAATTAATATCTCAAAATAATAGCTCAATCATTCACCCATACACTCTGTAATTGTTATAACATGCTCAGTAAAGGATTAATCACGAATAGTCATGGGAACTGGATTCAATGTTTGATGACACTGATTCTCAAGGTCATGTAGATTTATCGATCGGGGCCAACACAGTGGCTAAAACGTGATCAGCAGTAGATGTGGTATTGATCCAGTCCAAAGTAAAGTTGGCTTTTGAAGTCAGAGCTTCTGGTAGGGGCACGAGGAAGTGCACACTTACACCCACAGCTAAAAGTGCAACAGCCACAAGCAAAGTGAAGCCTCGTCTGATGATGAGCTGCATGGTGGAGAGATGGTTGTTCTTTGGCTGACTGACGCAACCTCCAGCCTGCATCTTCCTGTTCCTTTCATCAAGCTCTGTGCTCATAGACACGTGGTCATCCGCTTGCTGGTAGGAAAAAGTAGAGCCTGATGTGTTTATTGTTTTTCAGAGAGCAAACATGGGAAAGCTTCATGATAAATGATCAGAAGTGTGAGCTCCTCAAATGAAAACGGAATTCTGGTATTAAAATTGGAATGTATTTGTACACCCATGCTTTATAATAAGTACAACAAGTATATTGTACCATAACTGCAAATGTGCCTTTCAAAAAATAACAGCTGAAAGTTGTTGTTTTTGCTATGCAATCTCACTGAGAGTACCGGTATTTGTTATATATTTTACGATGTTAAAAACCAGTTACACAATGATAGGAGCACACAAGCCGGTTGAGGTGGTGGTGATCAGCAACACCGGGAGGAGAGCGAAGGGTTTTTGTGTAAGAGCACTGGCGTTGTGGTTGGTACAGGTCAAACAGAAAGAATATTATTTTTTTTAATGTCTAAGACAGAAAGACCTTTTCAAGAATGCTGTTAAGTCACTGAGAATATCGAGCGGAGCAAAATCAGACTCATCACTTGTCAGACTTTGATAAGTGAACCCCCCCCCCCCCCCCTTTTTTTTTCCAGCCAGCTTCACAGTTTGAGGTAACCCCACTGGACAAATTCCAAAAATCTACCAATAACCCTTTTAACATCCTCGTGGACACTCTAAACAGAAGACAGTTGAGTTGAATGAGAGCAGTGGGAAGAAAATTATGGCATTAAGGTTGTTGGTGTCAAAAATAACAGACCGCTTACAATCCCATTACTCACCGTCTGGTCAGCGGTGTTGGTACCCACAGCGCCATCTAATAACGCCATGTGTGGTGATTTCTGAGCTCGTTTCACAGCCTGCAAACAAACAAATAGACAAACTTAACAGCCAAATTGTCTTTGTTTCTTCACCCACACGTAACATTTGACAAATTGCACTGTAAATCAAGAAAGCAGGGGTTCTGATTCTGGTTATAGATTAGCCATTAGCCAACCTCTGCTGTTATGTTCTTCCAGTTCAGCTTGAAGATAACAATGGTAAAGAAGATGGATTGACAGATGCCAGCCACGAGGAGGCCCAGCCAAAATCCTGTGGGGGGGCGAAGCAAAGTCAAGACACAGCAGGTCTCACGTAGAATGGCAAAAAGGTCACTCAATGGGTTTTTACCTATAATTCCTATTTTGATGACAAAAATAAAAGTAACAACCAGTGAAAGTCCTATGCCGTAGTATCCAATGAGATTAGCCACAGCTGGTATCTTCTGTTTGCCCGTGCCCATGAAGATGCCCCCACAAACACACTAATGGGGGGGGAAGAAATGTAATATTTCAAATCGGGATTTAGAACTGGGCTGCAGAGAGATTTTGATCTGCACACAAACAGCTCACTAGACTTACCAAGAGAGCTTCAAAAATCTGAAGGACACAGTAAACCTTCAGAATATGGGAGACCAGACCTATGATCTTCCTGCAATTATCATAAAGGTTATGTCTTTGTGTATAGTATACAGTTAGTGAAACGTGCATAAGGCGGCAGGGACTCACGCATCAGAAGTGAAGATGAAGCCAATGACATCTTTACAAGAGGCGAGCACGATACCTACAAGGAGAGCAAAGCCAACTGCAAGAGAGAGGAGCAGTGAAATCTGTCAAACAGCAGGAAGCAATGAAGAAGTGAAACATGAAATGCAGATGGATTCATCAATGTACTCAATATCAGAATACAGCTGACCTGCTAGAGAGAGGGCCACCTTGCTGGTGAGGAGCCCCCCAGCAGTGTTCCCTGCACCAAGAGCATTACCCACTCGGGCACATGTTGCTGCATGAATTGCAGTAGGAATCTAATGTGGAAAGATTCGAAGACAAATTGGCTGCTAAATTTAAATATGTTTAGCCACACAGAAATCTTGATGTTGAGATTTGCAGGCAGTACCATGTAGATCATGTTACCTAACGTTGCAACAACATGCTGGGCTGCCAGGTCATCTTCACTCAGCATTCCTGACCATGAGAGGCAAAGAAGAGAAAGTGAGGATAGCTTGAAGCTTAGGTAACATAGTTCTGCCCTGATCATTAATCACATCCATACCAATGGACTCAAAGTGAAGATAAACATATGTTTACCTGCAAAGAATTCCCCAAACTCATAAAGCCACCACTCAAAGCATTTCATAAATACACAGGGAATGGCCAGTTTCATAAAGGCGCCCCACTCCTGCAGCGATTCTGAAGACCAACCTGAGGGGGGAGACAGAGTGTTGTTTATGTGGTCAGAAACAGCTGGCAGACTGACGTAGTGATGTGTGAAAGCTGAGGCTGTCATAATCAAAGTCCTCACCTGCCCATGTTGGTTTATGGAGCTTCTTCCACCAAATTACAATAAAGATAAAAGCACAGCTGTAAATCCTAGACAGACTATTGGCCGCTGCAGATCCACTGCAAGAAAACATAGTCAGGCGAGTAAGCAATGTCGCCTCACTTTATTAGAATACAAGAAAAGTTTATTCTGACAATGGGCCTACCGAACACCCAGATCCAGGCTGTAAATCAAAACGTAGTTAGTCACCAAATTTGCAATGTTCGCCATGGCAGCTGCAAACATTTGAGGCACTATAACACCCTGAGGACAGAAACACCAAACAAAATAAGAGAAATGCAATTATTATTAATTGAAACAAGATGATATGATAAAAATGCCAAATGTATGTGAAACTCATTGGTCCACCTGGTTCTGCAGATACGACATCTGAAGCTGGTGTAAAAACGTTGCCTGAAAGAAAAATAATAATTAACTGTGTTAAATTACAAAGAAGAATGTTCTCTCAGCAGCAGTGAAAAATATGACTGTTGGTTGGTGCATAAAGATGAGAGAACAGCTCACCGGTACAGCTGGAAGGAATGCTATTATATACAGCTTGGCGATTCTGAAATAAGATGCTGTGTTTAGATTGAGAACATTATAATTATAATAAGATCATTCACTTTTACTGCTATTCAAAAATCTACCAAGATGGGTTTACCTTCCAGCATTGAATATGTTGTATCTATAGACTTGGTGAACCTGAGAGCATGTGTTGCACATGACAGACTCAATAGAGACCATTTAATTCACATTTGGAATATAGATCCTATCTATAATGAATGATGATGATGAATATATTTATTAGAGAAAATGTTAGAGCAGTACAAGTACAGTCAAACACCCTCTATACGACGAGCCCTTGCAGTCTTGTTTCCGTTGAAAGTCCTTCGTACGTAATTCATCGACATTTAACCAATACCAGTAAAAATAAAAATAAATCACTCAATTGATGAAAAATAACAATAAATAAAAAAGGCACATAATATGTACAACGTAGATCGACAAAAAAATGGGGGAATCTGGGAATGGGGGCAAGGTATAGGGGAGGGGGATTGATCTGGAGAGAGTTGACTATCTCCGTTTCTGGCCTCCTGAAAGATGCATTTTCAGGGCTGTTTTGAAGGAGGCCATCGAGGTACATGTTTCGAGGGCAGGAGTCAAGCAGTTCCACCCTTGGGGGGCAGTATTGTCAAAGGAGGATTTACCCATGTTTGTCTTATAGGAGGGTGTAATCATGTTGTTGTTTGTGCTCCCTCTAGTGTTGTGGCTGTGGGTGTCACTAAATCTTTGGAGGTGTTTATTCAGGTATGCAGGGATGAGGGGACTGAGGGCAGAGCTGCATTGACTATTTTAAATGCCAATCCCATTTTGAGTTGTTTAACCCTGTCGTCTACCCTGAGCCATTTTAGGCAAGCAAAATGTCTAGGAAGATGGTGGGTCATGGGCCCCAGATTGAGAAGTCGGTGAATCAGTTTGTTTTGGGAATTTTGGAGCCTTGTTTTCAGGCACATTTTGATGTTGGAGTACCAGGAGGTGCTAGCATAGTCAAAAAGGGGCTGATCGAGGGCTCCAGAAAGCCCTGAGAGCACTTTTGTTGATGAAAGTAGACATTCTTCCCATTATTCGTCATTAGCATTCCTCACATTGGGAGTGGATAGGCGTAGGAGTTTTAACATGCATATTAAGTTACCTGACCACATCAGGGTCCTGGCCCAGGCATAATAGGATAGGTTCAGCATTAATGAGGAGGGCCCAGCAGGGCAGACAAAATATCATCAGGATGAAGATGCTGCGTTGAAGGATGGTCCCCACCCGCAGGAGGTTTTTGCCGCCAAATGTCTGCACAGCAACACGGAACGCATTAATGGTTTCAGGGGAGAAAGTGGTGAACAGTTGGCACGTGGTGTCC
The DNA here is from genome assembly GCF_040956055.1 of Brachionichthys hirsutus. NCBI lineage: Eukaryota > Metazoa > Chordata > Actinopteri > Lophiiformes > Brachionichthyidae > Brachionichthys > Brachionichthys hirsutus. The sequence continues at coordinate 7,417,686 of NC_090907.1, forward strand.
TTGAAAATTCCATAGTAAAATAATTTTCCAAACCTGAGATACCAAAGTATCACAAGCTGCCACCAGGCCATAACCTGTTGATGTGGTTGTAATATTTATGAACTGAAATAAAGATAAAACATGAATGAGTTTGCAGAATATGTCTGACTCATACCAGTAAATTTACTATACTAAATTATTGATTGATAAGCAGCAGGAGATGTACCGATGGCCACTTACAGCAAAAGCTAATCCGAAACCACCAATCACCTCATTTCCCAGACGTCCACAGAACATTGTAACCACAAACGGAAGCAGGTAACCGAGGAGTCGAGAGACCAGCTAGAGAGACAAACAGCAAATGCGGGGCATGTTGTACAGCTATCAGCTCAGTAAATGTAGTTTTGTAAATGATGAATAGAGGATGCAGTTCATTGGTATGATTTCTAGAAGCTTCTTTTAAGTTGCAGATTTTGTTCAGCCTCTTTTTGAAACCTGGCAAACTACTTTTGTTGACTGATTTCCAATTTCAGGAACCAGGTCAATGTTTTTACTAACATTTTCAACAAAATATTTTTAATCTTCGTTATAATGACGATCTCTGTAAGCACAATTCCTTTTTGACAAAGCTGTGTATGCAGCAGCGCTGATTCTTACCAGAGGCAATGTCATCCTCAGGATATGGTACAGTTCCTCTCTGATGGCTTGTGGCACCACGCGGCGTACCCACCTGCAGCAGAACAGTTTCACATTGGGCCCTTCTTCCATGTTGGCTGGATCTGTTCTAAGAGCAGGTCTTTCCACTGATGCTTCCGTCCCTTCTTTTCAAGCAAGGACAGAATTTATCGCAGTTGTACTTTGTAACAGTCCTAAATGTTAATGATTAATACCCTTAGCATAATTTTGAACATCTTAACGTATTATGTAAAAGTCTATCATGGTTCAGACATCCATCTATTTGATTTGTGTGGTTTTCTGAATGTATGCTCGTGTCATTTCCAGGTTAACTTCACTGTCAAACGGTTAAAATTTAGTTTGTGTTTCCCTGAATTCACTGAGCGAATAATTATGTAGCTGCCACTGCTGTAAGCACACTGAAGGACAATAGCTGCCCTCATTTGACCTCTGTCACACTATCATTCAGTATTACGATGATTTGGATGGGAGGCATGCATCTAATCCAGTGATTAAATGATCAAAACACACACACACACACACACAAAAGGTTAAAGTCTGACAGGTGTCAAAACAGGGGTCCAAGCGGTATACCCTATGAGGTATATAAGAAGTGTCGAATGCTCCGTCAGAGGTTGTGGAAGCTGTTCCGGAGGATCTGTAGAAAGTGCACAATCCCATCATGCTGGAAGAGGGCAGAGGGCTGCTTCGTGCCAGAGGAAGAGGACTCCTCAACCATTGACCAATTCAGAACTATTTAATTGCTTAGTGTAGAAGGCAAAATCTTTTTTTTTCTGTAGTGGCCAAGAGGATGACTGTGTACATGATGGAATATGGATACATTAATACTGCTATCCAGAAGATGAAATACCAGGATTTTCTGGATGTAGGCAACACATCGGTGTCCTCAGCCAGATGATGCGTGAGGCCAAATACGGCAAAGGCAACCTAACGGTCATCTGGCTGGATTTGGCCAATGCCTATGGCTAAATCCCCCATTCACTCATCCATAGACCATTGGACTCACTAGAGGGACTACCACATCCCTCAGCACATCAATGTAATGTTCACCAGCTACTTTGGCAGAATCCAGTTACGATTCAAGACTGCCCATTTTACAACTCAGTGGCAAAGCTTAGGAAAGGGTATCGTCACTGGTTGTACCATCATCCCCATCCTCTTCGTCATGGGAATGAACCTCCTAATAACAGCTGCGGAGAAAGAAGCCCTTGTCTAAAAATGGAGTCGGGCATCCGACAACCCCCAATAAGAGGTTACATGGATGAGCTTATCGTGACGACCACAACTCATGTAGAAGTGAGGTTGGTGTTAGCAGTTCTGGGCAACATGGCAACGTGGGCCAGACTGAAGTTCAAACCAAATAAATCCAGGAGTATGGTGATCAGGAATGGAAAACTGACCAACAGGTTCAAGCTGCATGTGCAAGAGTAAGTGATTCCATCGATCAAGGAGAACCCAATAAAGTGCCTGAGAAAGTGGTTTAATGACTCATTTACTGACAGGAACAACAACATCTCCAGTACAGAAAAGAAGACACAAGAGTGGTTGAGAAGGATTTAGAAATTAGGGCTCCTGGGCAATTTCAAAGCATGGCTCTATCAGCACGGACTGTTGCAGAGACTCATGTGGTTGTTAACTGTGTATGAGGTCCCGATGACATGTGTAGAATGAGTAGAAAGAAAGATCAACAAGTACCTCTGAAAGTGGTTTGGAATCCCCCCCAAGCTTCACTGCAGTAGGCCTCTATATAAAATCAGATCAGCTCCAACTTCCCCTGTCATCCATGGTTGAGGACTTCAAAGTTGTTAATGCAGAGTTGTAATGACATACAGAGACTCCCAGGATGAACAAGTCAGGCACACGGGTGTCATCACAAGATCAGAGCGCACGTGGGCAGCTGAGTCCTCCATTGCACAAGCTGAGAGCATGATCAAGATATGCAACATCATCTGGGCAATGCATAGGAAGACAGGGTCTTGCAACCTCCCAGTTTCCGGTGGAGGAATGCAGGACCCAGCGACAGAAGAGCGATGATTCAAGAGGAGGTACAGAACTTGGAGGGAGAAGATCAAGGGCAGTGGGGCTGGTGTCCCAAGGAGTTTGGACCAATGGGACATCCCCAAGGGGAAGATCACTTGGGCAGACTTATGGAGACTTGAACCATTCCGCATCTCTTTCCTGCTAAGATCTGTGTACGACACATTAACAATGCCGGCAAACTTGCTGGCATTGGTAATGATGATGGGGAATGAGGGAGGACCCATTGTGTAAGCTTTTTGGGGGGCTGGGCACAATGGCACACATTTTATCCGGGTGTAAAACAGCACTCGCCCAGGGAAGGTACAGATGGCACCATGACAAGGTGCTCGTTATTAAAGTATTCTGATTCTGATAGTACTCGCTGACATCTCTGAGCTGGAGAGAAAGAGGAAACACCAACCACTGAAGAAAACTACATTAATCCAGTTCATAAGGGAGGGAGAAAAACCACCAGCCACAGTAAAAACCATAACGAGCCAACTAGAGAAGGCACATTCATGGGAAATGAAGGTGGTCCTGTGGTCAGAAGAGGGAAGAAAGATCCTCCTCATATAATTTATAGTCCCATGGGAAGAGGGGTGTGAACAGGCCTTTGAAAGGAAGAACGCAAAATACCAAGACCTGCACGAATGTCGGGAGAAGGGATGGCAGACAAGGCTGTTCCTGGTCGAGGTAGGCTGTCGAGGATTCCCTGCCCAGTCAGCATGGCGAGTGCTCACAGCCGTGGGAAGAGTCGAAAGACAGCAGCCTGCAGGATGGGGGAGGCAGCTGAAAAAGTCTCTTGCTGGTTCTGGAACAGGAGAGAGGAGTTAAGATGGAAGCCAGGAGAAGGAGATGGGCAGTGACTTGACCACCACTGCAGACCCACAACTGTTAGGGTGTTGTAGTTAAGGGTCGAAACACCTGATGAACGGTGGGTACCACCTGACAACATCAAGTCCTCCTGGCCAAGGCTACAGTCACTTAAGGTGAATTTTCTCGCCATTATTGTTGACCCTTGTCCACCAATAAATAAACCTTCTCAAGGCATTCCTGTGTTATCAAAGTCATATAAATAGGATGGAAAAACCGTACAGAATACACAGCTACCGCAAGAACAGGGGCATAAAAACCACTCGATACAAAAATGTTCAGTGCACAAAACTGTTTTTATGGAATAAAACAGAACATTCATGTTTCTACCATTTTAACGACAAGTCTTTAATAAGTTATCATCCTTAATTTATAAATGTATGTGATTGCCTTTATGAAGACTGTACAACTGTTCTCTTCAGCAAAAGATTGAGCAAGCAAACTTCAAACGCAGGTCAACATAGCATTCATGCAAAAAAAAAAAGAGAACTTAAAAGCATCAATGATCAAACAGTAAATTAATATCTCAAAATAATAGCTCAATCATTCACCCATACACTCTGTCATTGTTATAACATGCTCAGTAAAGGATTAATCACGAATAGTCATGGGAACTGGATTCAATGTTTGATGACACTGATTCTCAAGGTCATGTAGATTTATCGATCGGGGCCAACACAGTGGCTAAAACGTGATCAGCAGTAGATGTGGTATTGATCCAGTCCAAAGTAAAGTTGGCTTTTGAAGTCAGAGCTTCTGGTAGGGGCACGAGGAAGTGCACACTTACACCCACAGCTAAAAGTGCAACAGCCACAAGCAAAGTGAAGCCTCGTCTGATGATGAGCTGCGTGGTGGAGAGATGGACGTTCTTCGGCTGACGGTCGCAACCTCCAGCCTGCATCTTCCTGTTCCTTTCATCACGCTCTGTGCTCATAGACACGTGGTCATCCGCTTGCTGGTCGGAAAAAGTAGAGCCTGATGTGTTTATTGTTTTTCAGAGAGCAAACATGGGAAAGCTTCATGATAAATGATCAGAAGTGTGAGCTCCTCAAATGAAAACGGAATTCTGGTATTAAAATTGGAATGTATTTGTACACCCATGCTTTATAATAAGTACAACAAGTATATTGTACCATAACTGCAAATGTGCCTTTCAAAATATAACAGCTGAAAGTTGTTGTTTTTGCTACGCAGTCTCACTGAGAGTACCGGTATTTGTTATATATTTTACGATGTAAAAAACCAGTTACACAATGACAGGAGCACACAAACCAGTTGAGGTGGTGGTTGATCAGCAACACCGGGAGGAGAGCGAAGGGTTTTTGTGTAAGAGCACTGGCGTTGTGAAACAGAAGGCTGGTACAGGTCAAACAGAAAGAATATATATTTTTAAATGTCTAAGACAGAAAGACCCCAGAATGGACCTTTTCAATAATGCTGTTAAGCCACTGAGAATATCGAGCGGAGCAAAATCAGACTCATCACTTGTCAGACTTTGATAATGTACCCCCCCCTCCCCCTTTTTTTCCAGCCAGCTTCACAGTTTGAGGTAATCCCACTGGACAAATTCCAAAAATCTACCAATAACCCTTTTAACATCCTCGTGGACACTCTAAACAGAAGACAGTTGAGTTGAATGAGAGCAGTGGGAAGAAAATTATGGCATTAAGGTTGTTGGTGTCAAAAATAACAGACCGCTTACAATCCCATTACTCACCGTCTGGTCAGCGGTGTTGGTACCCACAGCGCCATCTAATAACGGCATGTGTGGTGATTTCTGAGCTCGTTTCACAGCCTGCAAACAAACAAATAGACAAACTTAACAGCCAAATTGTCTTTGTTTCTTCACCCACACGTAACATTTGACAAATTGCACTGTAAATCAAGAAAGCAGGGGTTCTGATTCTGGTTATAGATTAGCCATTAGCCAACCTCTACTGTTATGTTCTTCCAGTTCAGCTTGTAGATAACAATGGTAAAGAAGATGGATTGACAGATGGCAGCCACGAGGAGGCCCAGCCAAAATCCTGTGGGGGGGCGAAGCAAAGTCAAGACACAGCAGGTCTCACGTAGAATGGCAAAAAGGTCACTCGATGCGTTTTTACCTATAATTCCTATTTTGATGACAAAAATAAATGTAACAATGATTGAAAGTCCTATGCCGTAGTATCCAATGAGATTAGCCACAGCTGGTATCTTCTGTTTGCCCGTGCCCATGAAGATGCCCCCACAAACACACTAATGGGGGGGGAAGAAATGTAATATTTCAAATAGGGATTTAGAACTGGGCTGCAAAGAGATTTTGATCTGCACACAAAAAGCTCACTAGACTTACCAAGAGAGCATCAAAAATCTGAAGGACACAGTAAACCTTCAGCATATGGGAGACCAGACCTATGATCTTCCTGCAATTATCATAAAGGTTATGTCTTTGTGTATAGTATACAGTTAGTGAAACGTGCATAAGGCTGCAGGGACTCACGCATCAGAAGTGAAGATGAAGCCAATGACATCTTTACAAGAGGCGAGCATGATACCTTCAAGGAGAGCAAAGCCAACTGCAAGAGAGAGGAGCAGTGAAATCTGTCAAACAGCAGGAAGCAATGAAGAAGTGAAACATGAAATGCAGATGGATTCATCAATGTACTCAATATCAGAATACAGCTGACCTGCTAGAGAGAGGGCCACCTTGCTGGTGAGGAGCCCCCCAGCAGTGTTCCCTGCACCAAGAGCATTACCCACTCGGGCACATGTTGCTGCATGAATTGCAGTAGGAATCTAATGTGGAAAGGTTCGAAGACAAATTGGCTGCTAAATTTAAATATGTTTAGTCACACAGTAATCTTGATGTTGGAATTTGCAGGTAGTACCATGTAGATCATGAAAGATAACATTATAACAACATGCTGGGCTGCCAGGTCATCTTCACTCAGCATTCCTGACCATGAGAGGCAAAGAAGAGAAAGTGAGGATAGCTTGAAGCTCAGGTAACATAGTTCTGCCCCGATCATTAATCACATCCATACCAATGGACTCAAAGTAAGATAAACATATGTTTACCTGCAAAGAATCCCCCCAACTCATAAAGCCACCACTCAAAGCATTTCATAAATACACAGGGAATGGCCAGTTTCATATAGGCGCCCCACTCCTGCAGTGATTCTGAAGACCAACCTGAGGGGGGAGACAGAGTGTTGTTTATGTAATCAGAAACAGCTGGCAGACTGACGTAGTGATGTGTGAAAGCTGAGGCTGTCACAATCAAAGTCCTCACCTGCCCATGTTGGTTTATGGAGCTTCTTCCACCAAATTACAATAAAGATAAAAGCACAGCTGTAAATCCTAGACAGACTATTGGCCGCTGCAGATCCACTGCAAGAAAACATAGTCAGACGAGTAAGCAATGTCGCCTCACTTTATTAGAATACAAGAAAAGTTTATTCTGACAATGGGCCTACCGAACACCCAGATCCAGGCTGTAAATCAAAACGTAGTTAGTCACCAAATTTGCAATGTTCGCCATGGCAGCTGCAAACATTTGAGGCATTGTAACACCCTGAGGACAGAAACAACAAACAAAATAAGAGAAATGCAATTATTATTAATTGAAACAAGATGATATGATAAAAATGCCAAATGTATGTGAAACTCATTGGTCCACCTGGTTCTGCAGATAGGACATCTGAAGCTGGTGTAGATACATTGCCTGAAAGAAAAATAATAATTAACTGTGTTAAATTACAAAGAAGAATGTTCTCTCGGCAGCAGTGAAAGATATGACTGTTGGTTGGTGCATAAAGATGAGAGAACAGCTCACCGGTACAGCTGGAAGGAATGCTATTATATACAGCTTGGCGATTCTGAAATAAGATGCTGTGTTTAGATTGAGAACATTATAATTATAATAAGATCATTCACTTTCACTGCTATTCAAATATCTACCAAGATGGGTTTACCTTCCAGCATTGAATATGTTGTATCTATAGACTTGGTGAACCTGAGAGCATGTGTTGCACATGACAGACTCAATAGAGACCATTTAATTCACATTTGGAATATAGATCCTATCTATAATGAATGATGATGATGAATATATTTATTAGAGAAAATGTTAGAGCAGTACAAGTACAGTCAAACAGTAGTATGCATTGTAATTTAGACAGTAACTATATATTATTAAAAAAGACACATAATATGTACAACGTAGGTCGACAAAAAAAGGGGGGAATCTGGGATTGGGGGCAAGGTACAGGGGAGGGGGATTGATCTGGAGAGAGTTGACTATCTCCGTTTCTGGCTTCCTGAAAGGGTCATTTTCAGGGCTGTTTTGAAAAGAGTTGCATGTTTTGAGGGCAGGGGTCAAGCAGTTCCACCCTTGGGTGGCAGTATTATAAAAATATTATCTACCCATGTTTGTCTTAAAGGAGGGTGTAATCATGTTGTTGTTTGTGCTCGCTCTAGTATTGTGGCTGTGGGTGTCACTATAAATCTTTGGAGGTGTTTATTCAGGTATGCAGGGATGAGGGGACTGAGGGCAGAGCAGCATTGACTATTTTAAATGCCAATCCCATTTTGAGTTGTTTAACCCTGTCTTCTACCCTGAGCCATTTTAGGCAAGCAAAATGTCTAGGAAGATGGTGGGTCATGGGCCCCAGATTGAGAAGTTGGTGAATCAGTTTGTTTTGGAAATTTTGGAGCCTTGTTTTCAGGCACATTTTGATGTTGGAGTACCAGGAGGTGCTAGCATAGTCAAAAAGGGGCTGATCGAGGGCTCCAGAAAGTCCTGAGAGCACTTTTGTTGATGAAAGTAGACATTCTTACCATTATGCGTCATTAGCATTCCTCACATTGGGAGTGGATAGGCGTAGGAGTTTTAACATGCATATTTAGTTACCTGACCACATCAGGGTCCTGGCCCAGGCATAATAGGATAGGTTCAGCATTAATGAGGAGGGCCCAGCAGGGCAGACAAAATATCATCAGGATGAAGACGCCACGTTGAAGGATCGTCCCCACCTGCAGGAGGTTTTTGCCGCCAAATGTCTGCACAGCAACACGGAACGCATTAATGGTTTCAGGGGAGAAAGTGGTGAACAGTTGGCACGTGGTGTCCTTGAAAATTCCATAGTAAAAATAATTTTCCAAACCTGAGATACCAAAGTATCACAAGCTGCCACCAGGCCATAACCTGTTGATGTGGTTGTAATATTTATGAACTGAAATAAAGATAAAACATGAATGAGTTTGCAGAATATTTCTGACTCATGCCAGTAAATTTACTATATCAATCAATAATTTAGTTTGCAAGAGAATAATTTAAGTTGTCAGAGTGGGTTGGTGAATTTGTTTTTCCTTTAAATGACATCTCCTGCTGCTTGTCACCGATGTACCGATGGCCACTTACAGCAGAAGCTAATCCGAAACCACCCATCACCCCATTTCCCAGACGTCCACAGAACATTGTAACCACAAACGGAAGCAGGTAACCGAGGAGTCGAGAGACCAGCTAGAGAGACAAACAGCAAATGCAGGGCATGTTGTACAGCTATCAGCTCAGTAAATGTAGTTTTGTAAATGATGAATAGAGGATGCAGTTCATTGGTATGATTTCTAGAAGCTTCTTTTAAGTTGCAGATTTTGTTCAGCCTCTTTTTGAAACCTGGCAAACTACTTTTGTTGACCGATTTCCAATTACAGGAACCAGATCAATGTTTTTACTGACATTTTCAACAAAATATTTTTAATCTTCGTTATAATGACGATCTCTGTAAGCACAATTCCTTTTTGACAAAGCTGTGTATGCAGCAGCGCTGATTCTTACCAGAGGCAACGTCATCCTCAGGATTTGGTACAGTTCCTCTCTGATGGCTTGTGGGACCACGCGGCGTACCCACCTGCAGCAGAACAGTTTCACATTGGGCCCTTCTTCCATGTTGGCTGGATCTGTTCTAAGAGCAGGTCTTTCCACTGATGCTTCCGTCCCTTCTTTTCAAGCAAGGACAGAATTTACCACGGTTGTACTTCAAGGATTGCAACAGTCCAAATGTTAATGATTAATACCCTTAAAGTCACTTGACAAAACACATTTCTGGCTTGGCACTGCTGAAACTAGCAGACAATAATTTGCATCATGTTAAACATCTTAACGTATTACGTAAAAGTGTAACATGGTTCAGACATCCTCTGTCACTCTTTGATTTGTTTGTTTTTCTGAATGTATGCTCGTGTCATTTTCAGATTAACTTCACATTCAAACAGTTAAAATTCAGTTTGTGTTTCCCTGAATTCACTGAGTGAATAGTGTGCACACCACGCGACGATAGCTGTCTTTATTTGACCTCTGTCAGTCAGTATTACGAGGATTTGGATGGCTCAGATGCATGCATCTGATTCAGTGATTAAATGATCAAAACACACACTCAAAGGTAAAAGTCTGATAAGTGTCAAAACAAGGGCGGGTCTAGTGTCAGACCTTTTTTTGTTTTTTGTTTGTTGTTGTAACTGTGTGAAGTAGGCAGGCGGCAAAAAATTGTGGAAGAGAAATTTCATCATTTCATCATTCGTGTAGCACTGTGGACTTTATAGAAACCGAGGACCAATCCCTGGGCTCCTACCAGCAGCTATACAGAGGAGGCAAGGATCACAGACCAATGGGTGGAAATGAAATGCTGGCATGGTTTTCTTTTTTTTCAAAAGACAAGATAAACCTTATTGATCCCACAAGGGAGAAATTAAATTGCTGCAGCAGCAAAATATTGTCATGAAGGACTGAGATCTGGACCCACAATGCAGACAAAAGATGAAATGGCTGTTAGTAAAAAAACAAAATGGTTTATTAACTGAAAGTTGGAGTGGCTGGGTCTTGGGAGGTGTCCAGAGGTTAACCAGGCGAGTCGGCAGAACGGAGCGAGGCTGGGTCAGGTGGAGTCACGGCAAAAAACATGAATGCGTAGGCAAGCAGACAATCTGAGCTGTGAACTGGGCCGGTGTTCCATCCAGAGTGGAGTGAAGGTGGCTTGATTGCTGATGGCTGGCAGGTGTGCCGGTGAGTGGTGACTCCGGCTCCGCCCAGCTCCAGACCAACACACACCAAGGGGAGAAAAACAAAAGCAAACAAACACTAGGATCCTGGGAAAAGGTTGTAGTACAATAAAGTACTGTATTACAATACTACTACCGTCACACTTCTGATGAAGCTGGCAGATGGAACCCAGAAGCACAACGGGTGGTATGTTTTGATGCATGCAATACATAGCACACACTGTATCTCTGGCTCCATTTGGAGTTGCAATATTGGCATATTAAGACAAACAATCAATCGCAGCAGGAAGGAAGGCAAGTAAGACAAGTGAAATGAGTTTCATCACCTCTTTCAAGAAGGGTAAAAAGGACAAAAGACAGGGCATGAAAAGGAAAATAAAGCAGTAAACAATAAATAAAAAATTGTAATCAGCTTTTTAAAATGTCCAATCAATTGATTGTGTCAGGCAGAAGTTTATGAGAACATGAATAATAATTGCCTGCAGCAACTGTGAATTGATAAGAATGCACGGTTGCTACGATTATCCCGTTTCCACAGCGGGACTGCTTCGTGTTTTCCCCTTTTTCAAAGACTCATCTCTTGAAATCAGGAATTTGTTTTCAATGATCCTGTACTGGACAGCTAGAACCCTCATATTTATTGACTTCTGGAGATGACTAAATTCACATAAGCTATTTTATACTCATTAATTATCTTAGATAATGCTCCCTTCATTGTGAGTATTAAAATTAATTTTAATAAGCATTTCCAACACCGGGGAGATATTTTGCAGATGATACCATTAATGCCTTTATTTTATCCTATGGTATACAAATACATTGCAATAAACAAAGAAATTCAAGTATTCATTATTATGGGAATCCTTATATTTGTGTGGTCAAATAATTACTCTGCATGTTCAAATAAATGTCCTTATTTCAAGTTGTACCAGCTAACAACTATATTTTTTTGGATATCGTCAAAATACAGTCACTCCAACCCTAATTGACTGAAACTGTGGCTGCTGCAGGCAGAGGGTGACCTCATTAAAACCGCACAAGTGGAATGCCTTTTATTGCACTCTTGCAGTAATTATTACGAATAAAATAAGTGAAGCATATTGTTAGTCCACCAAACCAAACCAAGCCTTTCAAATTGTTTCTCAGATCTGGACCCCACTGGTGTGGTATAGGTTTAATGTCCATCAGCACTGTATTTATTAACATTTATTCAATTCAATGTAATTATTAAGCACAAGAGCTGGTGTGTGTTTAACACCACTGATCTTGAACCGGCAGGTCCGAAAACCAAGTCCCTACGGATTGCGCTACTACTGAGTGGCTGGACCATGGAGCCAAATATATGAATGAGTTGGCCTCTTAACTTCTATAATGAATCCTGAGACAGCTCCTCTCTCCTACGTTGAAAAAGAAACCGCAAGACAAAAATGCTGATACCTCTGAGAGGCAAAGGTATTCCACTCAGCTCTGCCATTCAGATGTCTCGTCTGTTCATCCTTACATTCTTCGCCTTTCTCTTTCGGCTTGTCCAGTAAGGGGTCACCACAGAAAATCAACCTTCTCCACTTCACCCTGTCCTTTGCATCGTCCTCCCCAACACCAGCCACTCTCATGTCCTCCCTCACTACATCCATGTATCTTCTCCTGGGTCGACCTCTAGCCCTGTTCCCTGGCAGTTCCATCCTCAGCAATATACCGATATCGTCCCTGTCTCTCCTCTGGACATGTCCAAACCATCAAAGTCTGTCCTGCTATTTTGAAGAGCTGAGGCCATCTCCATCCATCTGACGCTGCTCCACCATTTACACCAGCTCCAGTTCTTCCCCACCAGAGAGATGACATTTCAGTCATTCTGTATAACCCGAGAGAGGTGTCAAAGGTTCCCTGTCACCGATTCGCTGGAAATTACTGTTTGTCTGTTGCCTTACTTTTGCCCAATGTTCCTCATGAGACCCTAACAGGGCCTATTGCCCCGGACAAAGCTTCTCCCATGATTACAGAGACACATAAACACTTTCATCACTCGTTTCTCTGCTCTGAACTTCCACTTAGTAAAAGCACAACAATCCTTTGCTCAACACGCCACAATTTCTTTAGTTATCTGAAAAAAGAAAAGAAAAGTTCCTACATTTCAAGGTGGAGGGCATTGTCACTCTCGCAAATGTATAACTGTCGACCTCTTGCACTTATGTGTTGTTGATGGACAAGCGTAGGTGGTTCTCACACTTCCTGTGGGAGTTTTAGTTCCATGATTTTGAAGGTGTTTCATTCCAGGTTATTTGTGTCTATCAGAGGTGAACTCACATGTCTATGTGCAGTTTTAACATTCCCAGAACTCAAACCTAGCACCTTGAGGTCATCAGTAAATTTAAACAAATCACCAAGCTAATATTTAGCCATTTTTAACCGAACTTTGCTGGGTGTAGGTAGCAGTCATTTAGCTAAGTGGTTGTACCACAATCATAATGGATGCATCATCTTCTACCCCTGGACTCCGCACACACTTTTCTTTGGCTTGTTAATATTTTGACATTTGCTGATCATCCATCTGCTCATCTGCCTTGCGGGTCACGGATCTGCTGCAGCCTAACCCAGCTCGGTACAGGCGAGAGACGGGGCACACCCCGGATGAGACACCAGCTCACCGCGGGGCCACACAAAAGACAAACAAACACACCAATGGACAATTTAGGGATCATCAGCAATATTTAATTGCCTGTTCCTGGTAACATTCCCCACAGTTCCTGAAAATTTCATCCAAATCCGTCACGCACTTTTGAGTTATCTTGCTAATGGATGGACGGACATACAGACAGGCAAACAACAATTACATAACCTCCGCCTCGCCTTAGCTGAGGTAAAAAAAAAAAAAAAAAGGTCACTCCTTAACTGCCTCCACAATCATACCTCCAAGAAAATTCCATCAATGTGTAACTGATTTCAAACAGCAAATAGGTTTATAAAGCAAGCCTGGATCCTGTTCCTTGATAATGTTTGTTTGACTGAAACACTTGTTTTGTGTTTCTCTGATCAACAGAAGGCGGGTGGAGTGCATGACCCATGCACGCTATGCAGAACACCACTTACATATTTTATTGGCTTAATTGTCACAGGCAAAAAGAAAGACACTGTCGTGAACACACCTATTATTTAGAAAATGTAACTAGTCTGCAAAATCTAGTCAGATGTATTTTTGTATGCTTTAAATTAGTCTAAAAACACCAAAACTATTATTCCACTGGTGATATGGTAACTTTTCTTGACACTGCAGTCAATGGAGCGTAAAAATTTGTTCCTCAATATATCGGTTGATTTTTGACAGATGCTTATGGAATTTGATACAATCATGTATGGTGGGGACCTCTATCTCACCACCAAATTCCATCCCATTTACTTATAATGGACACTTTTTCAAAAAAATAATATTTTGCAAAATATGGCTTCAATTCACTCACCAAAAATCGCAGTCATAAAGTCAGTCATCATGTAATCCAGAATGAGGGCAGGAAAAAATATTTTAACATTAAACCCCATTTGTGAGGGTTGCTATGGTGACCTTTGCTGCAGGTTGATTTCTGCCCTGCACAGCTGCGGAGGCATCGTTGAACTGAACGAGATGCACCTGTTACACATCTCACCTAATCAGCTGCTGCCTCTTTGGACCCGACTCTCTGGACAGTTCTTTGCCAGAATATCTTCTCCGTTCCCTCAGTGTTTTTAGGCTCTCCTGTTCTACGTGTCGTCTCTTATTCCCTAGTTCTATCTTTAATACCTGAAGAAACAGATGTAGTTGAAATCAGGGTAAATTTGCACAACAAAACAATTTTGTTTTTAGACCCCTTCAATGATATCTCACTTATTACCTCCACAAAGAAGGTTCTGTTTTTCCTGAACTTTAGCAAGACACTGCGGAATTAGTAGTGGACAAATGTATCAGTTGTGTCTTTAAAAATCTATTCGTCAGTACTGAAAGTGTGCTTTTTGTGTATAACTTCTAAACTAATAATGATATCAATGTGAATGTTAATCGGATTGCTAAAGGTATGTTAAGGAATCTAAAAATAAATGTATGGCCTTTATTTCTGGTGTAAATCACAATATAAGGAGGCTGAGGTGCCCGGAGGAGGTCTACACTCTCTGAGTGCTTTTCTAGTTTACCATTTGTTACCATTAAATGCTGCTGGACAGTGTTCCTCTTTTCTGTCTCAAAATGCTCTGTCAGAAACGCCTCTGAAAATGAAGCCAAAACTCAGTCCATAGCAGGTAGCTGCACGCTACCATGGTAGCCCATGAGGTTTTTAGCACACACTTAAACATTTTTGCCAATTTTCTCCGGAACATTACCACCAAAAAAAACACCTTATTTTTGATATGAAAAATATATTAAAGATATTGCTGAACATGATAAAAATGAACATGTCGAATAAATAAAAAGACTACCCTTAAAATTCTTTAACTGTTAAATATCTTTATTTAGGCAACAATCAAAGATGGACTGAGCCCAGTAAACATAATAACGTCATCATCATCACAAAAGATCTTCTGGTGTTTTACCTCATTGGTCAAAGGGACAAATACTGTCAAATACTCGTATGACCAAATATAAGACCACTAAATAAATAAAGCGAACAATTTATTTTGAAGAGGATGTTGTCATACTGTGTTAGTCAACTTACAAGTCTTCAGAATTGTTAATAAATGGCAAATTAGGTCAATACTCATAGTTAAGTCATGATTCGGTAAACAGTAATCATTTGACAACAATAATAGAACAACATTCTTTATAAATACAAAATTTGACATGATATACTTTGTCCCTTTGTCCCACTAAATGTTGAAAGTCAGAGGTTAAGAGTCAGAGGTAACTTCCCACCTCCTTAAAGTGATTACTTTTATCATGTGATGTTTGGATTTCAGATCATGAATTCTATTTACCACTCACTGCCATTTACTGCTCTACTACTAAATAACGACTTTACATTGCTACGACGACCACAAACGTAACAATTAATAGCCATTACTTAACAATATCAAATAATTAGCATGCACAGAACACTCAGTTTTTAACCTTTATTTGCCATTTACTAACATAAAAACGCCACTCCTCCGGTGTATCATCACTACGTGTTACTCAGACTTAGTCACTTTGATTATCGTGTGTACATTGATGGAAATGGCTGTGTTTTTTTCTAGGTCAACAATATTTCAGTCTCAACAATCTGAATTCAAAACAAAGTCAAGTATTACAGTTTTGTTTGTACAATATTATACATTTACTAAGTATTATAATTAATACACTGATTGCAGGGGAATCATACGCACTTTGCACTAATCAAATAATAACTGGGTCACCCAGACAGCAAACCTTGTGTATTGAAAGTTCTCCATTACTTTGCAGGTTATCAAGTCAAAGCAAGACTCCATAAGAAATCAAAAGCCTTTGGGTTTTCGTACCTCGTAATCCTGACGCACTGCTTCAGTCCAGACCTTTAAAAATTCACTCGGTTCTGGAAAGTTGGAAAGTCAGTGTGAGCTACAGTGAGAACACACAGGAGCATTAACACCCGTCTCCCTGCGTCCTCCAATTCCTCTGCAGAGGCACCGACTTGCTGTAGCCGTCTTCCTGTTCACAGTATTTACATCTCTACAACAACCACTGACTGCAGACACTCACTCAGACAGGCACACACAATCCACAGCATCAAAATGTATAGTAAAACATCAACCGGATCAAATTCACTTTACCACGAAGTAACATTAAACCTTAGTACTTTGGTCAAACAAAGAATTGCACAATTTATTTTAATGTCTAAATGACATTAAAAAAAATCTATTTAAGGCAGAAATGAACAATTCAACAAGTCATACAACAAAAGAATCAAAAACATACATTGAAAATATTTATTTTGAGAATATGTCCTTATAGAAAAATATGTTTGACTTACAGTTTTAAACGTGGCCACAGTTAGAATCAATTCAACCATGATTTAATCACAAAGCTATTGGGTTCCAGTGCAACTGCAAATGTGTGCATATTGGTGGCGATTCAATTGGAATGGGGTCTATTTTTTTTTTACAATATTTTTCTAGTTAATGTAACAACAAAGCAACTAAACTAAGTTTGCAAAAATACCAAATACAAATTCATTTTGATCATACAGACGAGCTCTGATCGCCTTTTCCCAACTTTGTCTGTCCATCTGTAAACGTTTTTGGTCACGCCAGCCCATACAATACAAACATGCCTCTTTGTTTCAGAAGCGACTGCCACATTTAAATTGCGACCCACTGCGTTGTCTTTTAATAGTGCAAATACAACCTCAGGGGTTGAGTCGTGCTCACCGCCTCGCTGTCCAGAGGCACGTTTTGCCTGACTGGTTAGGTGAAGGAAACATGGATGAACGTGATTATACCAGCAACAACAAGAAGGAACATATGAACAGTGGGGTTTTAAATGGGGGCAGAGGTTGGGTTTATGTGAGGCTTACTGGAGCTGCAGCAGAGAATAAATTTAAATGTCACCGCAACCCACACATGGGTGATGCACATTGTGTAATTACATGTGTAGCTCAGGAGTGAGCTACCCCCCCTTAGTGTAAGCACAGTGTCTGGTTATCTGCTTCTAAAGTCTAAACACGATCAAAATCATCACCACTGTAGCATTTTTGATGATCTAAAGCAATTGTGTGAAGACGTGCATATCTACAATATGAAATACATTCTTTCCACTTTATATTTAGACACAATTTGAGCTGTGCTGTCACACATAAAAATCGCTGCCATCTCCAGGGATGGCTTAGATTTATCTGCACACAGATTAAGTGACATTACCCAAATCAAGACAAAATGACCAAAGTGTAGAGGGCCAAGCAGGAGGTAAAGCTGAGCTGTGAGGGGAACCAGCAGCAGCATGATCGACAGGTAGAGGCAACGCTGCCAAAGAAGAGAGGAAAATGAGTCACACACATTCAAGGAGGAGTTCGGAGTTCTGAATCAGCATACTTTTTTCTACTGGTTCTCATGACGATGCAGCTCCAACCTCCATATCTATGCAGAATATATTTCCAAAGAGAGAAATGAATTGGAGCTAATGAAGAATAATTGCAGTTGCCATGCTTGCATAATCATAATCATGATCCAATTTACATTCCGTCCAGTTCCAAAGCAGCTGCTAATAATAGCATCCTTCTATTGAAGTTGCCACAAGAATATCAACAGTGAACTATTTCCTTTATCTTATTCAAGAATTATGCTAATTTGCTTTACTTGGTCTTTTTTTACCCAACTCCGACACTTTTATTTTTCATGGTTGGTATTTAGAGATACCAAGAACAATCTAGAACCTTTTGATAATGATCCAGATCACCATGTGGATGGTGTAAATCTAATCATGAGGGGAATGAGCTGCTTGACGGAGGTCTGTGCTCTCTGAGTGTTTTTCAAGTTACAAATACTACTACTACTACTACTAGTAATACTAATATCTCACCTTAGCCCCAAACACTCAGACCACTTTGTCTTCTATCCACCTGCAGTCCTTCCATCTGTTTTTGATGTCAGGGAGTGGTGTCTCCACGATACATGGAGGCCCGTCCCCATGTGACTTGTCCACCTCCTCCAACAACACCTCCTCCTCCTACTCCATGCTCCTTATCTGATTCTGGCTGGCTCTGGGCTCGCTCAGGCTTTGGGTTGGGTGTACATGGGGGGTCGGGCTGTTGCACTGACATGGCTCTGCGCAGGTGGGTGCGCTTACACAGGAAGTCAGGCTTGGCTGAGAGACCAAATGAGCCTTTCCTTAGGACCATACGGACCGAGGGGGATTTCTTAGGTCTGGCTCTGTTGCCAAATTGAAGGGTGGAGAGGTGTGCTGCATAGCCATCACTCAGGAACTAAATACACCACAAAGAGAAGGGGTTTGAAAATCCCCAGCGTACCGATACAAAGAAGATTAAAGTCAATGAGAAGAACCAAGTGGAAATCAGCAATCCTTCAACTGAAACAGGCAGGGACAAACATAATGAAAGGCTAAAAAAAGCTTACAAACTTAAATTACCTGGCACTGATTCTGGTACTTCTTTGAAGGTCTGCCGACAATATAAATCTGTGAGGGGCTGAGACCGAGCATGTTGTAAACAGAGATGTCCTTCATGGAACCGTAGGCAGAGTTGATCTTAATGTGACACTGGCAGAGGAAATAATCAGTCAGAGAGCTTGATGCATTTCGATACAGCATCCACACCCGGCCTAACCCAAGGCTGCAAAATAAATATTACCTTCCCACACAATGCGAAAGGTCCGTTAAAAAAAGAAAAACAAAAAAAGGTGTACCTCTTGAATGAGGTTCCTGAGGAAGATGGTCTTCTGTCGCAGGGGATCATGGACAAGGCCTTCAGAGAAGAAGATCATCCCATGGGGAAAGTTGTGTTGCGAGAGCCAGGATACGACACGCTGCTTCTGCATGTCAGGCCGGCCTGTGATGTAGATGATCAAATATCCTAGGTCCTGCCAATGCCTGCATAGAAATCCATGACATCAAAAGTGGCGTATTTACAGTTTCTCTCAGTCACTTTGGTGCTTTTCTCACATCACTATTAGCATTTGTACAAGTGGCCAAGGCATATATATATACAGTATATATATATATGCCCCCTTCTGAGCCATCTTCACACGTATGCATAATCAAATCCACATTCACAGGCCATTACCACTGACCTGACAACATCAACAGCTCCGGGTCGAACCTTGGGGTCACTGCCCATAATTGATACACTGGCAGCAAAAGAGCCATCGATGCTGAACACCACACATTCCATAGCCCGTGGCAGCACAGTCAGGTAGGCCTCTGCGCTGGTTTGATCGCCCCTTTGGGGTAGAAAAATTTAGAAACTTCATGGAAAACCTGGTTGTTATTTCCTTCAAGGATCTTTATAGGGCACCATCTAGTTAGGATCTCATGCAAGGATTGGGAGCAGTCAATTCAGCAACCCTTCTCTCTCTACTCTGTAATTGGCGTGCTACATGGATGCTTACTTGACCACCATTTTAATTGGATAGACTCCCAGCCCGAGCTTCTTGCTCTTGGGGATGGTGTATGCGACTCTGCCACTGCTGTTGGTCACCTCGGTGTCAAAGTGCACCCAGCGGCCCGACTGAGGTTGAGTCATCAGCAGGACGTCGACCTACGAGGGACAGGACAGTTCAACAGGCCGAGCTTAATGTACGTCACTGATAGAAAAACTAGATCTGCCGCAATTAATCGTGTTGCTGCTTGTCACCTTTTCTCCAGTCAGAGTGACCATATCCAAGGGGCCATACATGAAACGACCAACCAGACTTTGAGGTCCTTCCTCAGTGGCAATGACGTCATTCACTCTGTGGTTGGAGGTAACGTTCTGCAGGCGGTTACGTCAAAGAGTGAGGTCAGCACACTTGTGTCACGGTTTTACGCTTTACGTCGTTGCCTCTCCTTATCCTGCGTTATATTTACCAAGCGCACGATCACAGCCTGCACTACTGTTGCTATATTTGTTATTGATAAAACCCTTGATGTTTCACTGCCACACTGATGAATCCATCTCCATACATAAAGGGAATGTAAAGGAGTCCTTCCTTTTGCTGCTGGACGTTGCACACGATGCGTTTAGGCACCTTACGAATGGGCAGGTGTTACAGGGAACCAGCTACACAAGATGGTACCATGTATACTGTATGTTAAAAATAAAGGTTCTTCTCTTCTCTACTAAGAGCAGAGAAGCATAACTTGGCCAAGGTAATGCATGACAATTACCCTCCACAACCTCAACTATCCGTTTCCATGGTGTTCTGGTTGAACAGCTCTATTTTTAGCATCACTACAAGCAAGCAGACTAAATTCTTGTCTTTGAAAAGCTCTGGATAAAAGGAGAATTTCATGGAGAGCGATTTGACCTTGATTGTATGATTGCGCAGGCCTCAGAGGTACCGGTAATAGCGTGTGTCTGCATGCCTCAGCGACTGAAGGTGAAATGTGGGAGTATCAATTTATTTGAAATTCAGATGACAGCACTTAAGTGCTGCAAGCAGTTGGTGTTCCTGTTAGTGTTATTAATTTGAATGAAGCCAAGCCTATTGGTGTGGAATAGTGAGAAGTATTGCATAATATAAAGTAATACATCAAAATCAAAGTGTTTAGTTAAAATAAATCATCAATTCATCAACATATCATTTGAATATGTGCCTTTGAGTAGTTAACTGTGTATTTTTTCTCCTGATCTTGACAGCAGGAATATGAATATATTTATAAATATAAAATAATTCATTACCCTCAGTTTCACATGTGTCCTCCTCCTGAGCCATTTTTCTCGTGGACTGGAAGGAGAAAATGGAGCAGAGTCCAAATTGTCTGCTCCCTGGGTCTTCACGCAGTCGCATCGCATGAGCTGTCAATAAACACACGACACACACTCATCTATCAGGAATTACCGTCTACCGAGCACATTCTGCACTTTAATGGCATGAAACGTAGACAGTCAGAATGTGGAACCATCTGAAGCCTTGAAACTAAATCAGCAGCTAGGTTTTGGGATCATAAATCATTACTCTTATCGAAAGCTTTTGAAACAAGAGCAGCTCTAATGCGAATTAAGGGCTGTGGGTTGATTTGGAGAAAAGAGACCACGGATATCTTTCTTGACGGGCTATAGAGGGACTGCTTGTTTAAAAACACATTCAACATGGATGGTTCAGCTTTAACTAAAATATTTTCTGTGAAGCCTTTTAATCCCATTACAATTTAATATGATAATGCATCGCCTCTGGTTGAAAATCACTGAACCAAAAATAATGATCTTCTGGTTTATTAGCTTCCAGGGGGTGTCGAAAGCTCTTCTTTCCTACGTGCTCTTTATCCTACTCACATTTTCACACACTGAGCAGCAGACAGATAATAGACACTGAATCAAACGGAGTACTTCAAGGGCCACTTTTAAGACTATTTTTATTCTGCCACAACCAACACATGTTTATACTGCTATACATTTTATATGTTGCTCTGTCTGTTGGTTTTGATTGGTTGACATCTAACAGTCTAATATGCTGCACAATTACACTTCTGTCAAATGCTAACGTGTTTAACCACATGTTTACGCAAATAACAAACCCCACATTGCGTCCAACTTAACACATCTATACAAAGATCCAAGTTAATCCTTTTACAACTTTGTTGTTGCTGGTTTTGTTTCACACATTTAAGCGTAAAGCTACAAAGAGCTAAACAAATGAAAGTTATTTTCTGTTGCTTTCATTTGATTATAATAACAGGCTCCAGACAGAAACCTGTGGTCTTAACAAGAGACTGGAGGCTATAATTTCTTTCTTTACTTTGCTTAACTAAAAGAGAAAAAAGAGAGCGATAACTCTCAATCTGTAAAAGGTGTTGGGGACAAAATAAAAGGCCGTCTGTCAGGTTTCCCCACCTGCCGAAGTACAAACGCTGCTACATCAGTGGACTCCCAGTAGGAGGCATGAAAAAGGTGAGGCAGAGCCACGGTTGGGAAGGCAGTTAGCACATCAGGGCAGTACAAAGCACAATCCAGCCTCTTGGAGCCCCACCAGGAACTGGAAACTGGAAACACAAACACAGATGCAAGAATGCAATGAGGACATCTGCGGTCAACTTAAGAGCTGTGAAGCCGCATGAACCCAAACTCATTTGCAAGAGATAATGAAATCAATTAGACTGGATGTTGTACCTCCCCATTCCACTCACTGTTAGCTGTAGTGTTTCCAAGCTGGCCCATGGAGCAAACAGATGCTTCACTTTCCACACTGGTGACACTGGCCCTACGACCTCCCTCTTCTCCTCCACCTGCTCCTTCTTCAGTCTTTGTCTCATTGGAATGCGGCCTTCCAGAAGTTTGATCGCCTTCCAGAAACACGTTTCTATGGCCTTGGATGCTCTCAGCTGTGGAGACGTAGAGGAGGGAGAGGCAAGGCCAGGCCAAACACACAGGGGGAAGGAAATGTTTTCATCACACAAAACCTGACTGGTGTCAGTGTTTAAATCAAGAATACTTTTTCTGCTTATTAAGCAAGTCTATTGCAGTGTATTAACTTGCTTTCTGTTTTATCAATGAAACACAAAAGATAACCATAAAAGTATGAGCACAAGGACAGAGGCTGCTTCTACTCTTCATGGTTACAAACAATACGGCTTTGGAATTCCCAAAAGCCATCTTGCTCTGGATTCCCACTTACTAGTAGAATCATTTGATCAATTTTGCATAATTTCTCTAACAAGACAACATCTCAACATATATATTTATTCAGTGATAATACTGCACAATAGGGGGAAAAAAAAATCTCCCCAGATAGCTGACTTCACGAGAAATCATGGATCTACTCGTTATTCCAGAAGAGCCTAGAAGAGGCTCATTTCATCAATGATGAAATTATCAGTGACGCAAATGTCTACTTATCACATTTATCTTAAGCTCTACAACACATCCTGGGGACTAAAGACTTTGCACCGAATTGTGATTTCAACTGAATGGTATTATCATTTTCAAAGTGTATTATTTCTGCTCCTATTTAACATAGCCGCTCTATGGATAGGTGCGTATGTTTGTATGCATCAGACATAAGACAGCCTGACATCAGCAATTTGCCCTTTCTCTTGGAGCGGTTATGCATAGGTTGTAAGATTTGTGTTTGGTCTCTGAAGGATTAGCAGCAGCAGAATACAGAACAGCTTCGCTCAAAGCGAGAGTGGTGCAGGCGTGGTTGGTATTTCCCTGCAGTCTGGGCAAACAACCATCCACATTAAGGTGATAAAATCTGACAGATCCTGTGTAAGTGTCAGGGAGGATAGATTGAATGTGTGTTTGTTTTTCATCTAATGGATCTGTATTTTAGGGGCAGGAAATATTTTGTTGGTTCTGGAGATATGAGTGGAGTATTTCAGTCAGGTACGTTGTACAGGATGCTCCACTAGAAATATAATGAATAAGACTGCATCGGTTATTAGTTAAGTGGGATGCCTTGAATGATGTTGGATTAGTGTAAGAACAAAAAATAGCGATATCTCGTCATGTGTTAATCCATGACAGACTTGTCATATAAAATACTTCTGATACCGTCAAAAACCGAAGAGGGACAATTTCATTGTCTCATTTACACGTTGGTAGCTTTTAAGTTAATGTTCACACAGACCATGGACCATTTACAGGAAGAGCCACATATGCTTATGTGATGTTTAGAGTTTAACTCGCTGCCTCAGTGATGTATTTTTAAAGAGACTTCTCTACTCAGAGTGAAAGCTGTCATACATTTTAACTTTATTTTCATCACTTCATGCATTACAGACCTCGTTTTGCTGCTCGTTTTATAAAGGAGTCCAAGCTGGTCAGATATTATTTGACTTGCTATCATTTATTATGCAGAAACCTGTTCTCGTTGTAGGCGCTGCATACTGTCTGCAGTCATTTGTATGCCTGCTCTGAGGTCACACACTGAAATCTGTTCTCCCCACCACTCACAGGAGCTTTATTTTCTTTCAGCCTCAGAAACAGAAGCACAGCTTCTGGTTTTTTTTTTTTTTTTGTCACAGCACAATAAGCAGAGGGAAGGAGATATTATTCTGGCAGAGAGGGATGAGAGAAAGAGCCACTGACGCTGATGCATTTTAATAAAAAACACAGGAAGCAATAGACGACTAACTGTAAAGACGAGCGGGAAAGGTGAAAGGCTTATGAATAGCACAGCCCCTGCAATAACCAGAGAGAAGACAGAATAATTCCAATTTAAATGCAGGGGAGAGGAGAGGGAAACAAGAGATGACAGTGTTAAAAGGAAGAACAAGCCAATACTTTGTAGAATGAGGGAGGATGATCGTACCGTGACCTTGGGATGTCCTTGTAACAAAAAGGAAGGTAACACAGGAAGCGAATCTTATCTGAGCACTTTCTGCAGTCTCTTCCGTGTTCTCCCCATCGACGCATCTCATTTTATAGCCATTACATGTTTAAGTACAGGATTCACCAAAAGCTTTACATTAAAGTATTGATCACAATACTAATAAACACGACTGGAGATCCATGTGCACTTGCTGTGTTGGACGATCATATTTCCCAGATCAACATAGTGAAGAAATCAATAAGAAGGAGGGTCATTTTCTCTATATTAGGAACATTTGTCATAATAAAAACCTCCACTATTGATGGGCAATGATGTCGCAGTCATACCCACAGGAGCCTGATGTGATTGGCTCTCCATGCCTTCATAACAACTAATTACAACATCACAGTGCAGGAAATGGGTGATGCATGCTGGTGTTTTATATGTTCTGTGTACCTGCATCTGTTTCGTGTACACCTGTCTCTTTTAATTTCACACATTGACAGCATATAATCAACAGAGAGCGCAGAATATGATAGAGAGTCTGACTTTGAACTCTACCATGTTTATCAGCACCACTAGCATCCAACTTTGTGACAAGCCGAACATAATTCAATTAATAAATTATTGTATGGGCGTCCAGTTTATGCGGTAAAACACTGGTTTCCATCACAACTTTGACATTCATTTCTGAATTTAAATGAGAAAAGATTCTGCTGCCGGGCCACAGTTCTCTAATCACCCTCAAAACCCACCTTCTGTGCAGGGTGGGGACCTCTATCATACCACTGAATTTCATCTGTATCTGATCCAGATTGTGGATCCTGTCGCAATCTCTCTAAAAATAGGAGTACACATTGCATTTAGTAGGATTACTGAAAGAAACTGCTGGATGGATCTTGATGAAAAAGAATCTGAAGATGAGTCTTGGTCTAACTTAGATCACATAAAATTTTGAGAGCGATCAGGATACCAGTCTGGATCCAAAAAAAAAAAAAATCCCATTTACTCATAATGGAGGCTTTAAAAAAAATCACATCTTGTAAAATATGCATTCAATTCACTCACTAAAAATCACAGTCATAAAGGGGTCGATTTGCACTACTTTTAATGATGATCCAGATCACTATGTGGATGGTGTAAATCCAATTAGGAGGGGAATGAGCTGCTGGGCGGAGGTCTGCGCTCCCTGGGACCTTTTCTAGGTTAGGCATTTGATGTTTTTAGTGCAGCAAAACATTTCGAGATGATAAATTCACCCGACCCCCACAAAAACGTTGTTCCGGAAATATGACAAACCTGTATGTGATCACATATTAAGAATGGAGTAAAATATTGAAATATAGAACTGACAATCACTTATCATGGCTAAATTATGTGTAACTTTATCAAGTTAGAATCTGTGGTTTGCAAGATAATATTCGGACATAATGACCATCAGAGCCACCTAAACAACATTATCCAGGGAACATACACAGGAAAGGCTCAACTACATAATATGGTTGAGGAGTGTGTACATTTTTACAAGGCTAGAATGTATGTCGTTTTTCAGAAATAGATTTTGTTACCATGGAAACAACAAAACTAAAAGATTGTTTCAGACAGACAGACAGACAGATATCAGGCTGCCACACTGTCAGGGGTGTTAGGGGTAATCATATGCAGAAAAATAAGCACCAGTGGGGGCACTGAAGCCTGCTGATAGCATCATTATTTCCACCCTCTTAATATCCCCATAATAGATGAGATTTGGCAGTCTAGACTTATAAGAGCGGGCAGCCCATGTGCTGCAGATCTCTGTTTCCCTTGCAGCATTTAATGACAATAAAAGTGTAAAACAAATATCCAGATCTGGCAAAAGCATAGGGAGCACAAGAAAAGAATTGTGAATCCTAATGAGATCTGCTCTCACTCCTAACATGTCCTGCCGCTAGATCCACCACTGGGCAAGACGGCGAAAATGTTAGCAGGGAGGATGCAGCTTCATCTGTGCAGACAGCTAACATCAATATGCCAGTGTCTGAGCGAAGAGAGGAGGATGGATTATCAACTCCGCTTCCCTTCCACGAGATTTGTGATCTCAGAGTGCTTTTCTAGTCAATTCATTCAATTCCATGTCTTAAAGCTTTTCAATGTTTCAGAGTTTTGCACCAACACACAGCTGCCCCCCCATCTAGGTTCATGCTTGCAGGCTTTTAGCACAAGCAATCAGTCTTTGTCCTACTTTTTTTTAGCAGTAACAGAAAAGAGACCATGCAATGCATCATTACTCCTGTTTAGAGTGAGTGTCCATGTTCCAAAAGTGGGTTAAATATGTATAATAATAATAATATAATAATAAATAATAATATAAGTCAGTGGTTCATTAACAGCCAAGCCCTCCAGTGGGATTACAGCCGTATTGGACCACATCTCTCAGACTAATGCCTTACATATTGTGCCAGATCCACAAAGAGGGTTGACAGGTTAGACGTAGAGCAACACACGATGAAGTACAATTGCTTTAAACTTCACACTTTAGGGGAGGATTTATCCTCTGCTAGATGAGGTCATACAGATGAAATGCAGGATTGGTGAAAATTTAATGGACCATTTATTGAATGTTTCTGCGGATGTAATTTCAATGCAAATTCGTAAATGTTATTAATATGGTATGACACCAGAAAATAAATTAACCAATACATTTTAAGAAGTGGCTTCTATTGATTTGCGGGGTCAGATCATCTGTCCTACCTATCAGCATTGAGCGACCGTCTCCTAGAGGGTAGCGTTGGTACCGTGGCACAGCAAAGGGTGGCAGCTTGTGGAAGGCAGGCTGCAGGAGAGGCTCCAGTCTGGAAGCTGAAGGGTCCGATGGGTAAAACAGGTTGAAAATCTGAGAGCAGGCAGGATGGAGCTGGCTCACTGAAGGTCAGAAAACAGAACATAGAGGAAAAGCTACGAGATTTGCTGTGTAATATGAGCGATATTCAACCGAATGTTGGGAACATATATAGTAGGTATACTGTAGTGCAATTTGGGTATAAAAAACATCCAAATCATACTGTATAATAAATCACTGACAAATTTTATTTTTAGCTCTCCATGGATATTTTTTTTTCCAACCGTATTGTTTTTTTTTTTTTTTGCCTTGAGGTTGGGAATGAGCCAAAGAGGAACCCGTTAAGTTTTGAGGTGCATTCGAACAACTGGTGGACCTAATAATTTAGACTTGGGTTTTGCTGAAGGTACTCATTGTACTAAGTATTTTTAATTTGTTTTACTGCTTTATATTATTCAAGCACATTTCAACATTTGAAAGATTGCTGAGCTTTTTACATTTATAAAGCAATCGGAATTAACATGTAGATTAACAGCTCAAGCTGCAAATTAAAGTCATCTCTCACAACTCAGGCTGGCGTGTCCGCTGGCTGTTATTTCATATGTAGCTTCAACTACAGTTCTGTCAGGGTAAAGATCTGTCTCAGTAGATACTCCAGCCTGCACACCACTAGACTTTCATGTCACGCTTACCCTGAACAGCAGGAAGCACAGTGCGTCTCATGGCCAGCACGAGGCCAAGTGGACAGCCCAGCAGGAAGCAGTCTGAGACCTCAAAGTCGAAGGAGCCCGGGTTCAACACCAGACTGGTGCTGCTGCCGCCGCGCACCTCCACGCTGTCCTTCATCAAGCTGGGACATAGACGAGGAAACAAAACAGCAACTTCAGATAGCGATGAACATATAGCTCGTCAAAGCTCATTTACAAGGAAGCTTGAAGAACACGCTGATAATGCTCAATGTCAGGAAGGGCGTACACAGCAACGTACTGCAGACATTTTGCTTTGTATTGGAAAATAAAAGAGGGGCAAATATGGAATCTTATAATCATAATGTTGAATTTGAGAAGGCATATATCTCGGTCTTGGCATGGATGAGTCGGCGATGCTTTTGCATATTTTTTTTTGATTAATGGGTTGCCTTGTTTTAACATTCTGATGTCAGCTCCGGTCCTTTCTGACTCAGAGTGAGCTGCTCTTCACACAACCTTCACCGGCTGCATCACATTCACAGCTGTTTGAACAACAGAGACAACCTCATGCCGACTGAAACTATTTGCTCTCCAGCAAGGCAACATTTCCCCATCAATGTCTCCTTAGAGAACAAATAATTCTACAGTCTCCAGACATCTTTAAAGTCAAATCAATATTGCCGTGATTATCTTCCATTTCAGTTTTTGTCTTAGCTTTTTTTTTTAATGCTTCTATACCATCACTTTTCCCATCCGTGTCAGTCTACTTGCCTTACTTTGTAACTGCTGATTTTTTTTTACCTCAGAGTCAGACACCTTCTCCAAGCTGCAAGACACGGAGTTGTTTGTTTTTGTGTGATCAGTACATGAGCATGATTGAAAGACTATTTGCATCTGGAAATGGACCCAGGCCTTGTGTTAACATGTTTTTTTAATGTAATTATCCATTCCTGAATAAATAAAGTTTTGTTTCTTTCTTACTTTAACTGCCGATTGGAATATGCTAAATAAATGTGAAAATATTACATCGACTGTGGGCTGACAAGCCACGAACACACACCTCCAACTGCCGACATTTAGCTGGAGCGTCGGAAACATGCTCGCTCTCTCATTTAGGCATTACAAATAGATTTCATGGCCATTAATCATCCACTAAGCCCTTCATTAGCTCTAACTGGAATTTATTTAGGGCAATTTAAGATATCCATTTATATACATTTTTTCTAAATGCGTGTAGTGCTGTGACCGTTTGCACGTGATCTCACAGCGAACTCACAACAAGGACCAAAGCAGAACAAAACATTCATGGAAACATCTGAATTAGGGAAACCCAAACAACGGAGAGGTCTTCCTGCCAGGATGGATAAAGATTGGAAAATTAGGGCTCTCGATGGCTGGGAATATCAAGTATAAGGCAGGTAGTTAATGTGGAAGTTGTACCTCCACCAGCCAACCGGATTTAGCTAAATCAACACTCTTCAATATGAACTATATAATACACAAATAATGCATATATCTTTAGTTCAAAAGAGCAGCTGCATCTATATGAAGTCTCATGATATATGTTGTCATTTGTCTGGGTATGCTCTTGCAAACGGCTCTACCTGGAGAAGAAGCTGTGCTTGTCTGTGGACAAGGCGTCTCCATCGTACGAGTCGCTCTGCTTGCGGTTCAGCGGTGGCCTGCTCTGGCCGTGACCTTCGTTCGGGGCGGAAATGTCGATGTTACTCTTGCTCAGCCTTTTGCTAGAACTCAGACCAAGGCTGGACTCCCCAAGCAGAACCGAGCTATCCTGAGAAGATGGAGGAAAATGTGCAACATGGGGTAAAGCCTAAGATATCGAAATGCATTTTCCCAGGTGAACAACAGGGGGGGAACCTGCCAACGTGAGATTGAATATATTAGAAGTGGTAAGTGGATCTGAATGAGAAACAGATGGGGAGATTCCACAAGGTAAGTTGAAATGATTGTCATAACACAAAGTGCTTCAGGATAGCAGCTCAGAACAATATGATGAGATTGCGTGGAAACTTCAGGAATGCTTTAAAATTCCATTCATCCATCCATTTTCTTTGCTTTGCCGATTTGGGAGTCAGAGGGGTTGCTGGAGCCTATCCCAGCTTGCTGTGGGCGAGAGGCGGGGTGCACCCCAAATGCATTACCAGTGCATCGTGCTGGAAAGGGCGATGCAAAGGGTAAATTTGCTGTGGCGACCCCTCACTGGAAAATGCTGAATTTTGACAACCCCTGTTTATTCAATTAAGAGAACACTGAGTCAAAACAAGGAAAGTTCCCCTTATATAATCATTGACCGCACTGATCAATTAATGAGAAATGTAGAACCAGAGCCCAAGCTGCATGTGGAGGTGAGGTCGGATATATCTAGACCAGGGGTCAGCAACCTTTTTCATGACGCGTGACACTTTACAATATACTCAACGCTTACTAATAAAATAATTTGGAAATGATCTGTTTCTATAGATCTTTTGCCGTATTTAGACATGTTCACTTAAACATAACGCTTTAAACAAGTGTCTTCGTTGACGGCTATATGTAGTAGTGCAATCAGTGTTTGTCATCATCGTCATGGCGCCAGCGTTAACAGCGAGCTCCTACCCTCAGACTCTCGGTACTGTTGATCCTGCTGCTGTTGTTGGGGCTGCCATGCCTCTGATGGTTGCTGAAGCACAAAGCGTCAAAGCACAGCACTCCCCCCACACAGTCGCCCATCAGGCATACCTGCTCAGGAAAAAAACATCATTTAGACGCCCCCCCCCCCCCCCCCATGTGGGGCAATGAATCTAACAGGAGGACAACTAGAATGGTGTTGGAAAGCTTGCGACCCTATTGCAAGAATATATAAGAATATATTTATTAGGTGCTTCCTACCGCATTAAGAGGACGCATACTGTTTAAAAGTTTTATACTAGTACAGTAATACCTCGACATACGAGCGCTTTGACATGCGAGCGTTCCGAGACACGAGCAAACCTGCGAGCAATATGTTTCACCTAACTGGTATGATTTAAGACCAGGAAAGAGAAACTGTGTTTTAGAGCCACAACAAAACACTGTTACACTCAATTAAATTGTAAGCAGCCTGGTCACAAATCATTATCAAACTAATACAGCTTGTTTCCAAGACTGCAGCGGTTGCTATGGACAAGAAATGAAATGTGGACCATTTAAACCTGAGATCTCTAGAGCCTTCTGAGGGCCTGAGCTCCCACAGATTACACAACCCACTCAAAGGCCACTTTCACCGCCTCCGGCAGCCACTGACTTGTATTAAAGTGCCTGCAGTCAATGATGAGATTAGTGGGAAGGAGCTTTCTTCTCCCATCAACCCTCCCCCTCCTCTCCCAAGGTGAGACAGACCTGACCCGTGAATCCTTGCCCATCCTTTGACTGCAGAAAGCTGTAGTAGACCTGATTGGCTCGGGCAATCACAGTCGCCACCGCATCTTGATAGCGAGGTGAGACAATGGCAAGAAGGGGAAGCGCAGCCAGGGGCAGGTGGTCCACGCTGCTGGACACGCAACTCTCATCATAGCTGTATGGGTTCAGGCTGGAGGGGGGGGCAGAGGAAAAGAGGAATGAAAGGGGCCATAGGAAGAAGCACAGCAGA
The DNA here is from genome assembly GCF_040956055.1 of Brachionichthys hirsutus. Taxonomy (NCBI): domain Eukaryota; kingdom Metazoa; phylum Chordata; class Actinopteri; order Lophiiformes; family Brachionichthyidae; genus Brachionichthys; species Brachionichthys hirsutus. Next base: position 7,449,307 of record NC_090907.1, read on the forward strand.
TACAAAACTATTCCATGCCTTAACAAAACTCTTTAAAGTAAAAACAAAAACAAACAAAAATTCTACAGGGGAGGTCGTCGACTTACGACCACAATTGGTTCCGAGGGTTTTGTTGTATGCCGACTCGGTCGCAAGTCTCCCCATGTTAAATTACCGCAAGTATATTATGCTGTGTCATGATACGGAAAGTGTCAGACTATTTCCTCGCGGTAGACATTGTGGGTGAGACCACAGAACCTGTCGTAGACTCGACTCGCTCACTCGCTTTCTGGCAGCTCATTAAAACACCTCGGAAAAAGACAAAAATAAAAACAGCTCTTCAGGCTTTAAGGATTGTGTGTAAATATTGATTTGCGTGTGTGCGTGAGACAATTACAGTGTGGAAGGTGATAAAGTGAGTCAGTCCATGTGAGAGTGATAAAATATGGTGCTGCCCTGCACTCTTTCCTGGAGCAGCACTGCCAGGCTCAGCTGTCCCATCCATCAGATACTGATTACAAGACGATGCAGCCGTGCAACACCACGAGGCTGAAACGCGCCGCGGACGCTGAGACAGCACAGCCTCGCAAGCAAAGACGCAGTTTTCATGTCATGAAAAATGTGAGTTTTTGGGAAGTACACGACTGCTCTGTAGGATACTGTCTGGATTACAAGATCAATAAAAATGTCATCTCTGTCCAGTTTATTCAATACAGAAAAACACCAAAACTGAAAGCAAAGTCAGATCTTTTGACCAAAACCAACAAGGTTACGTCTGGCCCAAAGGCCCTCGTTCTGATAAGTAATGGCAGTTATTTCTATGTCGTCTGGAATCACGAGACACACAGCACTAACATATCAGGGGTTCTTGTACCAGTATGTTTAGTATAACGTACCAGAGAATGTGTTTTTCATGATTTTACTGGAGTGTCACAACATGAGAAAGATTCAGTGTGACTGATCTATGTCCACTTTATACTGAACAACTGACAAACAGAGCAATATTTATAAAAATATTGGGATTTTATTACCACACAGTAAAGGTGTGTTCTGTGAAGTATATTATTATAGTATATTATTTATATTGCCTGCCTTTAAACAATTTGTTCTAAAAACCAAATGAAAGCACAGTGTTGAATAATATCAGAGGGAGCGACCAGAAGCTGAATTTCTGTTTCCAGTTGGAGTCCTCATTCATTATGAAACGCCGTTCGCTTATTAACTTATGACCAACACCATGGCTCTGTGGCTGCACACAAGGCCTGTCATCACTATTCAGTTAGTGGCCTAGTTCCCTTTCCACAGGCACTCAACAAACCCCAGGTGATTCTCAGGAAGATGGTTCGTCAATAAAAAGCACGGAAACAAAATAACATGCCATATACACAGTAGCACAATTTATTTGTCAGCGCAGTATCCAACATTGCATTAGATTAATATGTTACAAATGAAAGCGAAATAAATCTGCAAAAAAAATAAGAATAATCAAACTCCCATACAAGACCAGGATCAGGACAATTTAGTTTTAACTGCTTATGAAGCCGTCTCTGTCAGAGTCTTCTTCATGGCTATGAGGGCCCACAAATGTGTAGATTTGTCATTATATTTTAATACTTCCATGTTCCAATGAATACAAACCAAAAATATATTTTTATAAAAATATTTTTTTTTATCCATTATCACCCATTTGCACCAATTATTCTGCATTAACACACGACTGTAGCAGCCATGGGCAATTTCTGCTGCAATTACAGTATGATGATTCAGTCCTGAGAAACCAGCCGAGGCCCAGTCTGTGACATCTACAGCATATAAAGCCACTTCTCCATCCCTGCTGCCAACAGAAGCAGCAAACAGTCACAGCTTTGTGTTGTTGGGCAATCATTTGAACAGATATTTAATGCAACCAGCTTGGCTTGAAATAAATATGCAGAAACAAGGTTGTGATCCTGTCCATAAATAGGTTTGAACAAGAGCTGTTTCTTTTTGGTTTTGTTTGTAAAAGCCACACTAAAATAAATGGTAGAAAGTTGCTGTACCTTAACCTGATCTGGAGGCTCCTGCAAGCAAATACATCAGCTATCACTGACACTAAATAGCTACTGTTACTGATTGCTTCTGATGCACACCATGCGCCTCCTCCTCTCCCAGGAGGGTAAAGTTCAATGCACAACAATCTATTCAAATGTGGGAAAAAAGAGGAGACTGCTTTCACTCCTTCAAGAGAAGCCATGCCGTTCCTGCCGACCTGAGTAACTGACCAGTGCGACCTTTACACGGGTTGAAATCTAAACAGATTAAAAATGTGAATATGATACATGATGATAATGTAATAACAATGCAAATTACAATAATAATAATAATAATATTTATGCTAGTAATTCATAGTGTTTATTCAAATGTCCTTTTGTTAGGGTAGGGTTTTAGAGAAACTTCCATCCAGAATAATTAGAAAACAGGGCTAAAAGGAAAACTTTGGTTACATATTCACTGGAGCGGAAGTGCATACAGGTATTTGTATTCCATAAGTGTCGCTCCTTATACAGGAGCAGCTGTGTGAAACATGAAACAGAATAAATTAACTAAGCCTCTTGGAGGCCACTTAGCTGTTAAACCATAATCGTTTGTTTCTGATGTGGTTTTCGGACCTGTCATTAAAAATGACGTCATCCGAACAAAGTAACACCGACAATTTGGAACAAGTGTTCTTCTGGGCATTTTCGTTTGACTATTCTTGCCAACCCCAATTCAAACCACGCCATTCAGCCAAAATCATACTGAGCTCACAAGTGAGCAGAGTCCCTCTACAGCTGCCAAGTCCCCACGCCACATCTGCTGTCAGCCAGAAAGGCCTACATGCATCCGATCGTCTTTGATTCGATGCACGCAAACTCCAGATCGCTGCGCTAACAAACTGTTGCAGACCCTAGGGTGCGTGTCAATTTATATACAGGCCAGAACAAGAGGAAAAACAACAACAACCAATTAAAATGACATTTTCTCCAAATACTCTGCTCCTCTGCTCCCCTCAAACATGCATTCCTGCAAAAGATGCAAGAAACACATTTATAAAGTCTGCGTGTTTAACTCTCTGAAGCTTTGTAGATTAGCTGGATCTGTGTGGTTTGAAGTTTTTAGTTTCCTTACTGGTTATTTTCAGATGCAAATTTAAATTATCGCCTGTTAAAAGTAGGGGTGTATGATAAAATAGTCCATTAGTGCAAATTTATGACCCATACCAGTAAATATATATTTGGTTAGATTTCACAAATAAACGTGTGTTGCCACTGGGCAACTTCTATCTTTCGGCGTTTGTCATACATTCATGGATCAAAATTACAAAAATAGATTTTAGCATCAAATGCATTGGGAGATTAAAATCTGTGGCAAAATCTTACTTCAGAGGGCCTCACTGAGGACGGTGCAGTCTGCAGACATGGATGAATATCATCTAGAAACGTGTCCAATAAACAAGTCTTATTGATTATTGCGTTAAACAGCTACTGATGAGTTGATTCTTGTGAGCCTATTAACTTGGTTTATTTGTGTAAAACCCTCATATTTAACAGTATTTGAGGGAGAGCTCAGGAGGAGCGTCGATGTTCACAGCTTCAGGCTCTCCTCTAATGCTCCGATGAAACCATGGATACTGGATTACCTTGGAGTTAAAGGCTATGGATTATCTGGAAATTAATAATATCTATACACACTGTAATTAGGAAACAATTTAATCAAATACCACAGATCAATATATTTTTGGCTGCCGTATCCAGTTTTATATCTTTTACACAGTAAAACATTTAAAAATGATAAATGATTCATCAAGCCGCCAGCAGACATGGCAGAAAATTCAAATGTTACCTGAGAGACGTTTAGCCGCTGTAAAGAGGCGCCTGATCTGTGAGCCCCGAAAGGTGACTTCACGTCACAATGATGGGCCAGACTGTTATTTCAAATGTGAGTCGATGGCATTTTGTCTCTGGCCTCACAGGAGAAGAATCCTCATTCGCTGCTTTTGTGGAAGCCGCACTTTTGTTGGGCTGTGAGACGATCATTGGTTTTCAGACGGAAAGAGATTTACAGTTCACACATTCTCCTGCAATTACCACGTTAATGCTTCGAGACGCTTTTCTAGGGATCGTGCAGAGATTCATTCAAAACAGCAGGGAGGAGATAAGGCAGAGTGAGCCGATTAAAAAATCAAATCAACCTCATCTTGCTCAGCGTAACCTTGGGATAGGCTCCATCGCGTCATCGTCTTCCTTCCCTCACATCGTATAATGTCAAACTGAAGACGCTGGCGGTCTGGCACATTCTTGCTTAATTGCTCTCTAATGGCTGGCGTGACACTGCACACTGTTTGTGTTTGTACAATTAACATGAGCAGAAAGAGGCCCCTGCAGATTCTTCTTAATTAGGGAGTAGGCTTAGAGACTGTAGCGGCACCGCAGTAATGAGGCTCTATCTTCCTGAACTGAGGTCATTCGCTGTGCATGACGAGTACACTTCCTCCTCCTCCTCCTCCTCCTCCTCTCCTCGTCTTTGGTTTGATAGAGATCTGCACGCCAATGAATTCCATTCCTTTTTTCTTTACTGATGTTCAAATGTACATTTCTTTTAAAGTGTCTTCAAACCATGACACAGGCTTTGGTTGAGAGAGGAAATCCAATCGGAGCCTTTTCCCTGTCATAATTAATTGGACATGTTACACTGCAGTAGAGCATTTGGTGCTCTTTTCCAACCATATGTATTTGTGCGAGCGTGCTTACGGAATACACGCGCGTTGTCTTGACACCCGGCCCCTCGTCAGCAGTGCCAGGTACATTAATGAGCAGGCAGAGTAAATAATGAGCACTCCAGAGCACAGCAGGCGTTCGTCACACACGGCAGGAATGACAACACACGCCGAACCCATGCTCCTTCTCTATTCTGACAGCCTGCAGCGCATTAGAAATTATTATCCAACCAATAAAAAGCATGTTTATGTGGAAGTTTGCCTTTGAAGCAGTCTGAGCAGAGAAGTCCAGATGGCCCTCTCCCCAGCCACTTCCACTAGCTCTTCCAGGGGAATCCTGGGGCGTTCCCAGGCCAGCCGAGAGACAGAATCCCTCCAACGTGTCCCGGGTCGGCCCCCCAGAGGTCTCCTCCCGGATGGACACGCTCAAAACACCTCCCCTGGAAGGAGACCAAGGATGCCTCACGTAATGTTTGTCAAATTGTTGGTCCATCGTGTCTCCTTTAGCTTACTAGTATTTTTTGTGTATTGTTCAGTGTAATTGCTATTGTTCTGTAAATATGTAATTTTACTCTTTTACAGTGTCTTTTACCATCTATTTAGGGACTGCCGATGAAAAATAGCATTTTGGCTAACCCTGGCATATTGGTTGAAATGTTTATTAATATATACTGTCCCTGATATAAATAAAACAAATACAATTTAAAGAAGATGTCCAAGCCGCCAGCTGGCTCCTCTAGATGTGTGGAGGAGCAGCGGCTCGACTCCGAGATGCTCCCTGATGTCCGAGCGCCTCACCCCGTCTCTAAGGCTGAGCCCTACGGAGGAAACTCCACTAAACGCTCCACAAAGCAGCAAATCCTTCCTGCAGGGCGGCAAATTCATCTGATGCAGGCACATAAATGAAGCTCAAGTCCAACAACACCATTATTAGAGCTAGCAGTTAAGTGGCAAACGTATAGTTGAATACACTTCCTGTTTGTTGCTGTGTGTGTTTTCATGGATGAATTACACGCTGTACATACTGTGAGGTTAGATTCAGGCCCTGGAGCCATTTGGGTAAACGTGCACTTTGTCTAAGTGGAGAGCGCTGAGAAGTAGCTTTTCAACTGCTAAATGTTCCGATTAGTCGTTATCCTAGTGTTTACTATTATCTGGAACATTTGTACCCAGTTTCACAGAGGCTCGTGTTTTGAAAAACCTCAATTTGTGCTGATTTGTGAATTGGTAACCTCAACCTCTGTCATTAGACACACTGTAGTGTTTAGAAATCAATTATGTTGTTCTGCTGCTCCCTCTAGCAGCAGAACAGAATATCAAAGAATTCAAAGCAGCTTAAAAATGTACCGAAGGGTAACCCACTATGGCAAGGGCTGAACAAACCAATAAGACTAAATCTATCAGTATTACCGTCTCTATGAAGTATTTATGCTATAAAGAATCACTGATCCTGTCCTGTTCTTCAATGAGCTATGGAGGAAATGTAAGTAACATACCTGCATTCTCCACCTGCCCCCTCCTCACCTGTTTGTCAGCCACTCACTCCTCATCAGACCTAACTCCCCTCACCTGTTGCTGCAGCTGTCTCTGGTTTCCACTCTCCCCACAATAGCACTGACCCCAGATCAGTCGTGATTCTGGTGTGACTTTCCAGCATTTCTGATTGCCTTCCCAGCTCTGACTCTTCTTGTTCCCATCCTGGCTATCCAGACTGCTGTTTGCCAACCTGGATGCTGCGTCTCCTGTTCAGTGTTTTGCTGACTCCCGTGTGTGAAAGACTAGAGGTCATTATTACCGCTTTACCTGCTAGTGAGTCCTGCTTTCCGGCTCAAATCAAATTTGACCTCAAAGACGAGAGGAAAAATCCCATACATTTACACAAGGTCACGTCACCACAGTATTTTGCATTTTGTGCTGGCTGCTCCTAATCCTTGGAACTGTTCACCGATTCATATCAGATCTGCAGAGTTTGATGAATCACTGCTGAAGACCCGTCTCCTGTCAGGTCAGTTTGACATCTCGATTTTATTTTCCTTGGGCAGCCATCTTCATGAATTATTGGGTTTATTGTATTTTTATATATCCATCCATCCATTTACTTGTAGATGTAGAAAATGGATTTTCATATATTTAATTCTATAGTGTGTATTTGACATCTTTTTAATTTAAACAAGCTGTTTTTAAATGTGCATTATAAATACATTTTGACTTCAAGTTATTTACCGGTAATTGTTTATCTTAATTTCACATGACAGGAGTCTTATCGGACAAAAACAACAACATTTCATGTTTAAAAAAATAAAAAGCCCGCCATATGCATGTCTCACCACCACACACATGAGAACACACTGATGCAACAATAATCCCTTCTGTTGGACTCCCATTGGAATTTGTTAATCTGTGAAAACTAAGGTGGCATAAAACTGCCACACATCCACAGCAAACCTTTTTCCAATCACTGAGGGCGCTTCATTCCTGCTCACGTCAATCACTAAACCAGACAAAGCGTCAACTTGGCTGCCAAACATGTCGCTTGTGATTAGTGACAAGTCAGACAAAAACAGTCAGACATATATAATTGGAAAGCAGCAAAGAGCAAGCGCTGCTGTCAGAGATAACGCTGCTGACCACTGGGACGTGTGAAATGAAAGCACTTGTTGCGCCGAAGCAGCGCTCGGCTCAGGCAGCAAACAGACATGACAGCGAAACGAGCATGAACGTGAGCGTTTGCTTCCTGCATCTCGAAGATACCTTCCGGCCGAGGGCTTCGTGACTTACACAGACATTGTTTCATAGAATCTGAATTTTAAAGCGTAGCTATTGTTGCATCATGTCCTCATGTTCGCTCATCCAATCACAACACTCTGAAACTGATCTCACGGCTGAAGCCCAGAATACCAGGAGATAATTAGATAAACAATCATTTCCTCGCAGTAAACATCAGGATAAAGTGTAAACTGGTGTTACTGATGTTTTCATTAGATTATTCAGGCTCCACTTCTAATACAAATATTAAAAACAAATAGAGGTCCGGAGTGAAATATTCCACAGGCCACCATTCTTTTAGGGACTGGGAAATGTGATCAGAAGACTAATTAACAATTGCTCCGTCCACTTACGGGTGAGGAATCCAAAATATTTCCTCAATTAACCTTCTGCACCCGAGCAGGACTTCTTGCATCTATGCTAATTCTTGCATGTGTGTATTTATACTCTCCGCTAATAGTCAAGTTCTGTATTGTGTTTGATACTTTGCATTAATTAGGGCCGTCTGCATACTGAGAATGTCAGCTGAATACAACAACACAAAAAAAACCCCATTAAGAACAGATCAAAGGATGCACCTCCAGTAAATCACAGGTTCAATGGATATCATTTCTATTACTATTAATGTCAGTCAGGTTGAACTGCTATTCTGTCAGTGCTCAAACAATGACATCATTGAAAACCCCTGCTAATTCCCGGCCTGAGAAAGAATCAGCGTGGCCTTAAATGAGCAAATCCATAAATGAGCAAATCCAGATCCAGGAAAGTAAAACTTCAATAACACAGCACGGTGTAATTTACAAATCGTATTTGATGCATAATGGTCAGAAGCTTCCGGAAGAGCTCATTTATATGATCAATAAATCAACCCTGTGGCATAATGGGATGAACAGCATGCTTTAGAGTTTGATGGTGTTTGTGGAGGACATGCTGGTATTAAATACAGGGGGGGTCGTCGACTTACAACCTGTGCGACTCCCGACAGTCCGACTTTACGACTGCACTAGTCTGTTGTTATTTGTCTGTCAACAAGGTGTTGTTGCGACATACCGGAAAGCGAGCGAGCAAATCGAGCGTACGACAGTTTCTGCGGTCTCACCCACCGATGTCTACCGAGAGGAAATTCCCTCTTTCTTCTCTGACATCACGACGTAGCATAATATAGTTACGGTAAATCATAATATAGTTGTGGTGGTAAATCGACGACCCCCCCTGTATTACATTTGGGTGGAGAGCTGTCGACTTGTGAAGGCCACAGAATAAGATTTAATTCATTTTTATCACATCAAATTATTCAGTGCCCTTCAAGTTTACACAAGTATTTCCTTTCATTTGTCAGCGGTGTGAGAAAAAAAAAAGTAATAAAGAGCGTCTGGATTTGATCCAGATAGGAGACGGCTGAGCTGCGTAAGCAGAGACAACAAGAGCACTCACTTGGAGACCAGGGTGAAAGCCTCAGCGCACACAGCAGGACACGGCACCAGTTTGATCATCACGTGTTCACTGGCGGCCTGGAAATGCACCTGCGTCACCTTCTCCAGCACCGAGGCCAGAGTGGCCACATCACTCGTCTTTGTGCTGGGGTCCCCGCCCGCTGTGTCCAAGATGTTTCCCCCGTGCACTACCAGCAGCAGCACGTGTGTCTTGCACTTCCTCTGCAAGCGAGTGGAAAAAGAGACACTTAAGAGGAGGACAGGAAGAAGGCCACATTTTTTGAACTGATACCTGTGATAACTGCGTCTGTTTGGATGCTGGTGAATATGCAGTTGGTAGCGATCCTACCTCTGTGTCCTCCAGTCCTTCGATGCTGCTCTGAGGGGGGCAGCATGGACCCCCCAGCTGGTACAGGCCCTCTGTATGGGATGAGTGAAAGGGAAGAAGCAGGAAGTGGGAGGAAGGAAGACAGTCAGGGTGGAAGAAATGGTCAAGGCAAGACTCCTTTCACCGGATTTTGCTGGTATCAGAAAGATAAATGGATATTGATTGGTGATTATGATCAATATTGCTAATGCCTCTTCATCGCTCCTCATCCGTAGTCCAAACTGTGAGATGGGTCAATATACCCACTGGCTCGTATGGCATAAACAAGAATCAGAAGTCAATACTGACAATAGACAGCAGGAAGGTGATTGCTTCTGTGCTGCAGCATCGAGAGCATCATGTGGAGAATAAAAAACAGCACAACAGACAAAAGATGTCCTCTCTCTCTCTCTCGCCATGTGCTGCAGCATATCAGTGGAGGTTGGCCAAACTTGTTATCCTTTCGGGAAGTCTCTACAAGCTATACCAGCTTATTCCTGAGCTCCCTCCTGTCTCGCTCTCTATTTTCTCTCTGGCACGGCTCTGTGCTTCGCTCTCTCGCCTGTTGTTTATTTGGCCTCCTCATCTGGGACCAACTGCCACGGGAGACTCACAGATTCGCACGCCGTCTTCTCCCCTTTACTCTGTTCCAAGTCCGCAGCCTGCCGACATCAGCTCAGCACACACTGGGGACGGCAAACTATTTTTGGTCACAAAGCAACAGAGAATCGATAAAAGGGAGTTTTTCTTTTCCTCTGGAAGAGGCAGGGTAGAAAAGTTGAAAGTGCATTTTTGGAGTAAACGCTGCAGGAGAAGGAAGATGTTGGGATTTGGCAAGCAGGCGAAAACGCTGCTTAATGAACTGTTGAGCTCCATCATTAATCAACGGACATAGAATGAATAAGAAACTACTTTTTAGAACTGATTTATTATTTTGCTCATCTTCAAAGCAAAATGTGACAAATACTGCTCCTCCTATCTGAAGAACTGCTGCTTATTATGGGCTTAATGTTTTAAATAATAATGGAAAGATGTTGTCTTAGACTGTGTGGAAATATGGGAAGGATTCTTTCGGTATGTTTTGATAGAGTAGATAAAACGCCAGAAAATTGTAGTCAATTTTGTACCTTTAATCTTTCATACGGAGGATAGTATGTCTATCTAAAGGGGGTAATCGTTGGACAGAAGAAGTGAAATTCAGTAATAATGCTGTTTGTCATTTCAAAACTCTAACTTTCTTTCTTATTTACCATTGACGGCCAGCTGTCCTCCACATTTAGAGCAACAGCAGGAGCTGTTTTAAAGGTTTTAAAGGTGTGTGATGGGGCTGTGATGACAAACACAACCTAACCTTAATACAGTCTCCCACTGTGTATCCCGTTGGACACCTGCAAGTAAAAATACATCTATAAAGTACTTCAAGGTGCGGAGGAGGTGCAATTTGGCAAGGCTAACAAAATCCCTGTTGCTAATTTCTCTGGTTCGTGGGCAGGAAATGTTACAACTATCATGCACTTAGGAGTTTTGCCCTTCTAGATGCATTACATAAACGGATTACGATTTCGTCACACATTTATTCTTCAAGACATTCAGTTAACCAAGTGATGCACAGACATGCACGACTGTCTCATTAGTGAATAGTCGGTATAAAAGACATTTCTCAGACAGCATTGTTCTAGATCTGCAGCGAGCAGCTGTGTTCAGCAGACTGCAGCAAAGACAGGCGCATCTCAATGGGTGTGAACGCAGCACACAAAGCAGACTGACAAATCTTCTTGACGGTGTCACAGAGGTATGAAGTTTGGGCACTAAATGTGAGCTTAAGGGCATCCATACACTCTCTACTGTGCTCATTCCCTGCAAATGCATGACCTAAAAAAAAAGCACTGTGTGGAAGGTTGACATTGCTGTAGCTCAGCTGCATCATGGCCGATTCATGTGGTGTAAAGCCCAATCAGGTTCACATTCCAAGTGGGTACACGCATCAGTGGGTCTGGCATCAGACCGCAGTTTCAGATGCATTTATGAAAGAGGAAGAGGAAATTTGCCCCACAGAGAGGGGTTGTGATGAGGACATTTCTGAACTGAGCTGTGGGAGAATGAGATTGATTCTAATACTAATACTGATGTATTGAGTCCTTTGGGTTCCTTTTCTGTGTCATTCTGTCCAAGTCACAATCATTTAAAACCTCCTTTCTCCCCAACGTTGTCGTGTTTTCTTTTTTATCCCTCTCAGAATCCTCTTCGTCTCTGGTCTCTCACCTCCAATTGAGTAGATGAAAGAAAAAAGGAGACGGAGGATGAAGAGAGCGGTGCTGCATGCAGACCGCATTCATCAGCGAGATTAGCCCACAGACGAGATCTTCCCCAGGAGTAAGAAAACAGCTAAATGCCTTCCAATATTTCCTGCCCACTGAAGTGTGGATCACCTCATTAGAGAGTTGGAGTATCAGGGTGAGTTATCTGCATTTCTGGTAAGATGTACAAATTAGCCTCTAAATCTTAATCTTTACCTCAATTAAAAGGGGCATAAATCACTTTCAGTAGAGAATAGAATAGAATAGAGTATCAGATGTGGGGTCAATGTGCCTCCTACTAATCATTTGAAGGTGCGGCCAGCACGGTTACTGCGAAATATTTTATGCATGGAATTTATGTATTTTATAAGTGCACACACACACAGCTAGTACAGAAGAGACAGCTTTAGTGCAGCAACCACATTTTGTTTTGTTTTTTATGTAAAGAAAATAAATATTTGCCTCTTTACTGGTCATTGATCCAGATGGCAGTAAACCAGTCACTATTTGACTTTTTTGTTTAGGTCCCGTAATGAGCTGGCGTCTTGTCTGGGGTGTACCAAGCCCTTCGCCTGTAGTCAGCTGGGATGGGCTCCAGGAAACCCGTAACCTGCAAGGCGGATTCGCAGCTGTAGACGAGGCGCTTATCATTTCATATACAAGAACATGGATGGATGGATGGATCCCCACAAGCAGCATCCAGGTGTTTGTTCTTATTTAGATGTGTTGACAAGACAACAAACAAACAAAACAGAATGAAACTTTACATTCCACACTAAGCATGTTCGGTAAACACAACTAATATATCTCGCCTCTGTTATTGGGGGGACTTTGTTGTGGAGGATTTCACGCTTACCTATGGACAACATGGCACTCAGACCATGAATGATCTTCTATGTGATAAAAAAAATATAAACGTTAAGATGCTGGAGAAAGTATTTTGAAGTCATGCATCACTTCATTGTTATTCCAACGCGTGGGCCGTTGAGTAGCAACAGGTTACGCTCCTGAATCTGCATCATTGCTGGGCTGAGCAGCCCACTCTGGCCCCGGAGCACGCAGCATGCTAACACACTCTGCAATCTGTTCTCTGCTGTCGCCCATCAGGGTCTGTCACGCCCCCCCCCTTGTACATTCTGAAGTCCCTACTAATCCTACCCCCTCTCTGTCTGCAGTACTGGAAGGGCAACAGAAGAGAGTGCATCTTAAGTGGGGTATATATTCATTCATTCATTCATTCATTCATCTCCTCGGAAACAAGATGATCGTAATCGTCTCGTCTTCAGCCGTTTATCCGAAACACGAGTCGCGGGTCTCCTGGAGACGATCCTAGCTGCCCACGAGAAAGAGGAGGGGTACACTCTGCATGAGTCACACAGAAAGACAGACACCCACTCAGGCTACAAACAATTTTGGAATGACCAATTCACCAAAGCTGCAAGTTTTTGGAGGTGGGAGGAAGCCGGAGAACCCAGGGGCACGCGGAGAACAGAATCTTATTGCTGTGAGACAACAGCACTGTCAGAGTGCATCTTCAGCGGGTATATAATGTACAGCGTGGACACACGCGGTGGGATTATGAAGAAATACAGAAATTACAGTAAGGTGCAGTCGGTTGAAGGGCTGAAGGTGTCACTACGGAAGCTGCCTGTCATTTCTGCAGCACATAAACACTAAACATTACACTGGGTCAGCATTTACAAGCGATCAAGAAAGGCTTTAACAACCCGGAGGAGAAAAACCACAGCGAGCCGTGGTGTGTAGCAACTCCCCTCCTTCAAACCACCTCTGGAGCTCCAGGTGTTGTTTGGGTGTGATTTCTTACTTCATTTCATAACAGACAATCATACACATATACACACTGATGCTAATGTGATCACACGACAAGAGTGATGCACAAGAAAAGAGAGGTAGGGAGAGAGATCCATGTATAGACACAATTATGCCACCGGAGTTGTTAAAAAATCCCAACAACAATACTCCTATCATAGAGAGCTTTGAGGTCGCTCACCTGTAACCATCCGCTCACCTCTTTGTCTTCCATATTTGCTGTCTTTGTGAATATTCTGAAGAGATTTTGCTTTAATATTTGCAGGATTTTCACCTCTCTAACTATAGAAATTCAATATTACCAAGAAAATGCGCATACATTTAGTCTTAAAAGTGACCATGGGAGGGAAGCGGTGGCTAGAATACAGATGAGGAATTAATTTATATTTTCTGTCATGCTCTCTCTGCATGACTGGCTGACCAGACCTGCAGGGTGCATGGAGAGGAGAGCGCTGCGGCGCTCAGTAGGAAATTTTACATAGTTATATCTGGGTCACTTGTGAATCGTAGAAATACTTTCCACCATCCACAAAATAAAAGCTTCTGTCGGGCTGCGTACCGGCAGGAGCAACTTCCTCATCATCTCAAGTGTCTACATCTGACGTAGGCCTTTTAGCTAATTTTATCCCAGCTTGGCAGCAAGAAGGCAGAATTCCGCCAAGCCAGAGTCAGGAGTTTTTGTTTATCACAGACTCTGTAATGAGTTATGTAACGTGACTATAATATAAAGTTAACGGTACTGGCATAGTGGACAGGTGGAGGGCCTGAAAGACACTGGAGCGGTGGCTGATGTTAGATTACAGCTCCGCCATGAATGGAGACGAAGAAGAAGAGCGCAGTAGAAAATGAGAGGAGGATGTGCTCCTTTTTTCTCCGTGTCCGAGGTTTCTATTGCTTGCATTGACAGTAACACTGTTTTCAGTCGCCCATGGCTTGTGGAGTAATGAATGAAGAAAGACCGGGAGGACGGAATGAAAGAGCATGAGGTGGCGAAGCGATAAAATGGGTGTGAAGGCGCGGAAGGACTGAGGGGAGAGGGATGGATATAGAAGCTGAGGAGAACAGAAAGGGATGAGGAGGAGGGGCAAAATACTCAAAATACAAAACAAAATACTCCAGAATATTAACATATTTAATTTCTAATGCTCAGAAGTGTCCCAGCTTTAGGCGGGCCTATGTTTTTCCATGCACTAACTTCTACTGTCTTCCAGATCCTTCTCATCAGTTCATCCCCGTCACCTGTGCTCCTACGCTCACCTGTAACTCATCCCTCATGATGTGTGATTGAAATGGAAAGCACCTGCTGTATGATTCAGTGCTTCACATAGATTACATCACCATAGCAACATGTACTCTTTGTCTCTCTTTTCATTTCATAGATTGGCCAGAGATAGGGTGAGAAGCTCGGAGTAGAGCCGCTGCTCCTCCGCGGTGAGAGGAGCCAGATGAGGTGGCTCGGGCATCTATTTAGGACGCCTCCCTGGTGAGGTGTTCAGGGCACGTCCCAACCGTAGGAGACCCCGGGGAAGACCTAGGACAGGTCTCTCTAGAGCTCAACATATAACAATAATTCACTCCAAGCCAAACTTCTTTGTTTTTATCAGTTTTAAAGTTTCGGTAATATTGCAGTCAAAATGTGTTCCTCAATATCTCGGTTGATTATTGGCCGATGTTTATGGTATTTGACACAGTCATGTAGGGTGGGGGCCTCTATGTGTCTACCAAATTTGAACTGGATCGGATCCGGAATGAGATTAGGAAAAGAATATAACAATTTGACATTGAAAACCGCATTAAGGATTAAAAAATCAGTTAGAAATACTCAGATTCACTTTTACTTTTCATGGTTGGTGTATAAAATGATGATCCAGATCACCATGTGGATGGTGTAAATCTAATTATGAGGGGAATGAGCTGCTCGGCGGAGGTCTGTGCTCTATGAGTGCTTTTCTAGTTTTTTGCTGCCACACTGCGACGGTTAACCTTCCACCTCAATTCTGTATGAACAACAAGGACTGCATATTGGCTATTTTTGGGGAAGTAACAGTCATCAAAAGCAGTGTTATTTTTCTTTCTGTAGGCTCTGGAGGTACTTAAATTCTCAAGCACGGCAGTTTGTACCAGCTCCAACTCCACAAACCTGGCATTAAAGAAGATATGACGCACAAAGAGGGGCCTTGTTTTTTTTTTTGTGATGGGATTTCTGATGCAGGAGCCAGGATGGGAACTGTGAGTGACAGCAGCTGCAGGAAGCTGTCCAATCAGCAGCTCTCATTAGTACCATCGCTGCTTGATTTCTTAAACTCCACGTGCATGTATTAAAGTTGGTCCGCCTTCATTAATTTCATCCATAACTAATGCGCACTTATGTGCTTATCACTGCCAATTAAATTGAGAAAAGAAACCCCTCACCCACTCAGCTTCTTCTTTGACAGTCGTTTACGCAACCATCAGAAGCAAAGGGTGCGTCGAGTTTGTATACACCTGATCAATGTAAGGTTTTCGTCGCTAATTCTTGAAGAAATATCAGGATCACTTTCGGTTTGGTAAATGCTTCACTATATTCACAAAAACATGCAGGTAAAAGCGAAGATTGTTTGTCGTTTGTTGATCCATCAATCCAGTCTTGTAGACAAGACGACCTCAATCGTCTCGTCTACAGATGCTTTATCCTGCTTGCGGTCACGGGTGTCAGCTCAATTGGGAGAGAGGCGGGGTACCGGTACGCCCCAGTTTTGTCGCCAGCGCATCGCGGGGCTTGTTTGTTGATGTTTCTTTATGCCAGGGTGTCTTTAACTTTCTAGTTGTACCACTTTAATTAATGGTAGCAGCATCCATTCAGGAGTTAACAACAACAACAACATAACAGCATAGCACCTCCATTTGATCCCAGCAGGACTGACAGTGAAGCTATAAAACACTGTCTGTGATGGAAGCATGTTAAACTGACTCTAACATAAAGCCAGGCAGTTAACCTGCTGTTTTACATACCATACCTGCTGCCTGAATTCATGATAAAAATGGATGATATAAACCCTTTTACACATATATGGAGTAATTAACCTTCACTCTGTGCTTTGACCAATAATGCAGAGCGATTGTCTCATTATAAGCCACTCTACGCTGTGGGAATTGGAAAGCATGCTGGCTGAACATTTATGATTGTGTTTGAAAAATGCTGTGCTGTTAAATCTGTGTGAGACACGTTATTCAGTTATTGTGGACCAGAGACTCTGATAAATGAAGCTATATAGTGGCAAAATGGCTGGCTTTTATAATCAACCTGGTGCAATGTGAAAGTCATCCTGTCAGAACTGCTTCTTAACAATGTATGTCCTTTTTATGGGAACAATATTGTCGACTTTATTGTTTGGGATAATTCTAATTGCAACAGATAAAGATATACTTAAATTACTGAACCATCAGAGAAGCCTATTCTCTAAGACGAGATCAAAAAAGGTCTATTCAATCTGGGGCTCAGCCAAAAATAAAGATCAGCAGTTGTGTTATTTCACAGGAGCTTAGAGTGAGCAGTGAGAGCGGTGCGGATATTCAACTAAACCAGAGGGGAAATGGGGAAATCTCCAAAGGAAGATCTGTTCATTGAGCGTGAAAGAAAACGTTCCCATATTGTCTTCTTTGCTGTTTTGCTAACCATCATTTGATGAAACAATTGAACAAGGAGACGAAGCAGAAGCAACCCACTGATTGTGAATCCAGCCTCTTCACGGTGAAAAGGGAATTTTGAGTGAGGATTTTGTTATGCATGAATACACTGTGGCACAGAAAGTGCAGACAACGTGCATGGATGTGTGCACGTTGGTATCTCTGTGGCACTTGTCAGGGCTTGCCAAGCACAGAGGAGCACTGAGCTGGAAACGTATCACAAGTCTGCATGTTAGATCTCTGTCAACCTGATGTGATTCTCCTGCTCACGCAGTGTGTGCTTGTGTTTATTCATGCTCATCTACATCATCAGTAATTACATGTCGCCCCCCCACCCCCCGTGCAAACAAGGAGTGTCCAATCATTTAGGATTTGAAGGGTCATATTTCTACTACTGCATGTGTAAAACCCGCATATGTGATGATTCTGTTATTAATGTGGGTTCACACAGCACAGGGTGAACAGGTTGCATTTCTGAATCATCCCTCCCCCGGGAGGACGTCACACAGCTTTAAAAAGAAGGTGCAGGTCAGCCATAGACCACGACAAAGATTGCCTCCAGTACATTTGAACCCTCATTATGGAAGTGCAAGCGAACAATACATGTCATTGTGTGTGTCTGTGTTTAGATGTGTGTGTGTGGGGGGGGGGTTGCATACCATGTGACTGGTCCTCCATGTGTCCCAGAGTTTCGATCTGCTCCACCAGGTCATTTGAGTTCCACTGACTCATGCCCAACAGAATGGCGCTCTTCCCTTCCATAACATCTGCTAGCACACACACACACACACACACACACACATTTAAAAGGCATTATCTCCTGTTTAGGTGTTAAGTGTTTATTACATATATCACATTTACCAAATGTTACACCTATTAGCAGACTGAGAGGCTTCTAAGCGAGCGGCATCACGTAACCCGGACGAAGAAGAGAGTGCGTCCAATGCTCACTCATCAAACATGTTTCGTTGCCGTATGGCAATGACAATAAAAGGATTACATTCCATAACACAAAAAAGAATCGTAGCTTTCTGCTCCGGTTTTTCAGTAAAGATATTTTGAATTGGCCACCCTGCCAGTCCAGCAGAGCCCAGAGTGTCTGAATGGGTTCAACTGCTGCTGCTCTACCATTGGTGTCAGGCTCTACCATGTCATGAAGGATGTCTGGGAGGACATGCATGTTTAAGAAGTGCATTGACTCCATCCATTTCTCCAAAGGTCCACTGCTTTGTTCATCTTCTTGTCAGTCCCTTGAACTGGACTGACCCTGCCCGACTGTAAATGTTTCCCTGTGGATTCTCATCGACTCCTCTTTGGACCTGCTACCCTCCCATGTAAGTTTATATGTGAAGCTACTATTTTTCTGCTGAGTGATTTGGCAGGTATCCAAACACATGAGGGCTTCACATAAATGGACCGGGGCAGATATCGAAACAGCCAGAAAAAGTAGAAGACAGCAGGCTCGAGATTATCACACCAAACAAAAGGTTATTGGTGTATGTGAGATTTGTCAATGAGAAAGGCATGCGGTTTAGCATGACAAAAAGGCTTGTCTCCTCAACGCACACTGTCATCCAAGACAGGATTCGTCATGCAGGATGAAAACCCTCAACCTGACAGACTTCCCTGCATGGCACCGCTGAAATTCTCTGACTACTATATATGTATCCAGTCTACTGGTCACATTTTGTCAGTTGATTCCTTGCCCCTCCTGTGCCCTCTCCTGATAATGCACAGGCAAGCAGAAAGAAAATTGAAGAGGATCGAGATTTGCAACAGGTAAAAAAAACAAAATGCAATTCAGAAAAATGCAGTGCAGGTCATATAAACAAACACAGATCACTGGCACGTCTCTTGCAACGAGAGCTAGGCAGAGATGCTCACAGCCAAAATAGACGTTCCCAGATGAAGGGTGCTTGAGCTGAATGACTGCGCTAGAAACTGGAAATCTAAAGAAGAAAAACATAAGGCGCAGGGAAAACAAGGCAAATAAAAACAAATAGCCGAGAGAATGAACCAAAGTGATTGATGCTGCCATATCTGTTGCTTTTGTAATTTACAAGAAAACAGCAAAAATCCGATTTGAACAACAGGCAGAAGGAGAAATAGAAGTGTGAGATGTGCCTGAGGCCAACAGTCCCGAGGGAGTAAAAAGAGATTTAGAGCCTTCAACCTGTCGGCTCCCAGACAGAAAGTGTCAGGACAGAAGTAAAATGAATGGATGCTGATTGTGAAATGGTGACGACTCAGACTCGGTTGACCCCCGTCTGTCATTTTGCATTTGGAAATCCTCATTTGCTTGATCTCATCATCATGCATTATTTGCAGTAGCAGAATTACCAAAATACTAATTCTGGCCTCATTGTAGAGCCTCTCAACTTCCAACGGCGCACTTGGAGATTGATTTCGGGGTTATCCTGTAAATTGGCATAAACAGATCGAGTCTGTGAGGTGAGTCGGCGAGAGAAGATGGATGACAGACAACCCAGCTGTCAGCGGATGTATGAGAAGGATAAATGAACGTGTGAAACAGGCTCTCATGAAGAGTTGTAAGGCTGAACAGTGCATTTAAAGCGACGCACACTTATCTCATATATATTTTATTCACATTAAACTGTGTTGAACGATAGTATGTTGACTCACTATATTGGTACATACATAATAAAGATCATATTTCAGATGCAGCAGGAAAAAAATAAAATATGATTGTTTCATTAAAAAAAAAACAATTAGTCAAATCTGCCTTTAATGGTTTTGTTTGTCAGATTATTCTATTTTACAGAAACTGGATATGATCGTCCCACAGAATTTAATCAACTGTTAAAATGATCCCTGTAAATAAAACACTTACAGGCTCTTTCCAGAATAAAGAGAAGATAAAAAAAAAAAAAGAACTTGAGCGAATCTTCTGGCTGATTATTTTTACTATGATACGTTCCAGAAACACTCTCGAATTGAGACAAAGGTCCTGAGTAGTTTACTCTCCCTCTGACCTGTCAGGATGGAAGTGATTGAAGACATAGGGAAACGAAGGGGATGGTGTGGATTACAAATACGGATGAAGGCTGCTGCTCTTTTACGAACAGCTCGGAGAAACAAGCAATGAGAAATGAGCTGCTCTTGCTCTAGAACTCTGTATTTATATCCTTGAGAGGGTCGGCTTTAGTTTCAGACCCATAGATCAATGGCGGATTTGGGAATCAGGCACTCACCAACTGTAATTAAAGGAACATCAGGATGAAGGGAGGAAAGGAATGTTTGCTGCTTTGCTTAATTATTTTGTAGGTGAGAATATTTTTCCTGTTAGAATTCTCATCATGTGCACAACTTGAGTTATTGAAGTAAACAATTATTCTTCTCCTTAATGGATTGATTTGACATTTTTGGAAATGTAATTATGATCATTGTATAGCAAGGAAAAACTTTGCTTGGCTAAGTGGACTGGAGACAGGATACGAGTGAGCAAAATCTCCCAATCAGCGCCTCCAAAGTTTAGTAAGAAATACATTATAGCGTATTTTTGGTGTTAATGTTTTAGTGTGTGCTAAAAAAGTCACCTCGCCGGTTACCATGGTAGCGTATGAATTTACTTTGGGTTTCATTTTCAGAGGCGTTTCTGACAGAGCATTTTGACCAAAGACTGTCACAGATATTTCATATAAGTGTTTGTGAACTGCGTTAATACAAATGACATCAATGCATGCAGCCAACATCATGGATTTCCCTTCATGCTCAATCAGGCCATTACTATTAAACTACAGTTAAAATGTATGCTATCAAATAATACATCCGTATCAACGCGCAACAAATTTGTCAGCGCACATCAATTAACACAACAATGTGACAACTGAGTTGGCGTTAGCTTGACTGGCCCGAAGGCGCACATAATCCTAATACGAAATGACACTCTTCATTCATGCACACAAACCCGGGTCTCTTGTGTCTCATGTGTGAGATGTAAATGGAGGTTGAATGATAATGGGGGGGTCTGAATGATGCAACAATGAGCGATAGCAGCAGCATGCCGGGCAAAGCAGAAACAAGAAATTTCATTTTTAATATTACAGGCATGGATGGAATGAAAAGAGGAAATTAAAGCAATCCTGCATGAATAAACCGCTGAACAGGAGACACGGAGGAACGGCTCCACTGAGAGGATCCCACACAAATAAATATGCATGCATTAAGCGTATGAGATGCAACATTTGGTATTTCAGGAAGAGAAGGGAAATCTCTTCCCCTACTATGCGCCTGATTTGACCATTTCTTAAATAAATGCATTCTATTGTGGAGATTAAAATTGAGCCATTGTTCTTTTCTGAATCTTTTCAGCAAAATGTTTCTATACAGAGAGACACAAAGCTCAACAACACAAACAGCAAAACTTATTCTGTTATCCTCAGCCTCAAAAAAAATCCCCCACATTTTTCTGGATGAAGCACAATATTTGCCTTCTTCAATCCCGCTGAGATTTACAGCAAACTAATGAAGATGGGATGGTGCTGCTGGCAAAGTCAAGGCACCAAAATGTGGAATAAACACTGAGATGAGTCACAATATTTAAATGTGCAACCATTTTCTGCTCGTCTTTGGTGGAATAGCGAGCACAATGGCTGTCTTCACAGTCAGCATTGAGTCTCTTATGATCATGAAAGAATACAAAAACCCTTTTATAAGTAGATTTCTTTGTATTTGTCTTTCTTTTTAACCAATGTGGACTTCAAATGTCTTTTATCTGTAGACACAGGAGATTAGCTGTGCGTGTCTCCCACAGCAGATAAAAATGGATTTTGACCTGCCACTGGTGGAAAAATTAACATTTGCTATGCTACCAGAGGGAACACAAGAGGTGGACAGAAAGCGGCTTTGTCACCAGTCCATAACAATTTGATCTTTCGGAATGTTTACGGGGGTACGTTTCTGTTTTCATTGCCACTGCAGGCCAGCTCAAAGGGGGCTGCGATGATGTGTGTGTGGGGGGGGGGGGGGGCTTTGCCAGTTGCAGCTGCACAGTTGACAGAGGAGTTGATCAACAGCCATGACAGCCTCAGAGCATCCATCCAACAGCTGTGCAGCACAAACACCGGCTGACACACAACGTCAACAACTGAGGCTCGGCCTTCAGCTCTAATTAGGAGCAACTCACAGAGATGCTGATGGATTTCTGTTCTTCCATGGTATTTATATTCATATTCTACCAGCTTAATTGCTTCAAGTTTAGAATAAATACGGATTTGACTTTAGGGATATTAAAGTGTGCATAATTATTACATTACTTTTTTTGGACAGGAAATGACTGCAAAAATTAAAATACGAGTTCGATTCCCAGCTTGGGCACTGTCGTTGTGTCCTTAGGCAAGACACTTCACCCCCATTGCCTGTGTGAATGTAGTTAGCGAGTGAATGTCCGTGGGGTCAGGAGGACTGATGGTGCGAATTGGCAGCCTCGCCCCTTTCATCTTACCAAGCATGGAGTGAATGAATAATGCACATACCATGTAAAACGTCTTTGAGTATCTAGAAAAGCGCGATATAAAATCAATGCATTATTATTGTTACGCTGATGTTAAACTGTGATTTATTCAAGGAAGATTTCTTACGATTGGCATGTAATAAATAACTCCCTACCAACCAAATCTCAATGAGGCCCTTATATGCAAATTTCACATCTTGCATTTCACATGACTTTTGGTTTCAGCCTTGTTCTTGAAGAAGTGCAACACAATCAGGTCAGGAAATCCTTCAATAACTTAGTCTAATATTTAAGATTATTGTCCAGCTGCAGAAACATAATATTGTAAAAATACACACAAAAGATTTTCTAGCATATAGCCATTTCTAAACCTCCAAATTCAATTCAATTCAGTTTTATTTATATAGCGCCAGATCACAACATAAAGTCATCTCAAGGCACTTTACAGGATTAGCAGGGAAAGACCTGCAGGGAAACACAGAACCCAACTTGACCCACAAGAGCAAGCAACGGAGGCAAGGAAAAACTTCCCTTTAACAGGCAGAAACCTTGGACAGAACCTAGGCTCAAATCCCAATTGGTTTGCAGGATAAGGTCCTTACCTGACAAGATAGGACATTTAGAAGATAATATACACTGAGATGATGTATAGAAATTGAACATATAACATACAATCAGTGATGGTAACAGTCACCGTTCTTCCTTTTAGCAGAAAACTGAACTAACTCCTGCATTTCCGTGGGTTTTTTTTTTTCAGGTCCACTGGGCTACAGAGCACGGAGGAAAGCATTCATCATAACCACAGAAACAACACTGCCCCGAGCTTATTGCGATGGTTTGAGCGGTGGTCCTATAATATGACAAGCGGGTTCTCAATCACCCGCTAGTCTGAATTTTTCACTTTCTCATTATGTCAAAAGGCCAAAGTGACTTCTTTCTACAATGTTCAAATGTAAACAAGAAGAAAATGTCTATGCAGCCAAGATAAGAGCGTTTCAGTCCTGCAGTGAGGCGTCATCTAAACAAGTCTTTCACGACCCGGTCCTGGCTTCCCTTTTAAGGAAGGCATTCTTCATGCTGAGCCTATGTTTATGCTCGGAATAACTTGCTTTGTTGCCTGTTTCTATAGGCCGGAGCTCCACTTTCACCACATAGACAATATAGTAGAATAGTAAGCAACTGTAAGTATTAAAAATACAGTCCTGATGCCTCCGCTGCTCTTTTCCAGGTAGATATTTTTCCAAATCTTTGTTGCATTTCATCTTTCAGCGTAGCTCCTTCCATAATGAAGCCCCTTTGTTGATTCAAACAGCCTTGCTTTCATGCACTTTGAAAGGATAAAAGGATGCTTTTCAAATTCAGATCCCCCTGTGGTGTGCCGCGTTTGGACTTCATTAAAGATGGAATCTTTAAAAATCAGTGACATTAACATGAGCGAGAATATGGAAGCAGCAAACCAATACTAGACAGAACGATTGATTCGTTTTTTACTCTTTCATTGGCAGACTTGTTGAATGTTATACCAGATGCTATATAAACCTGGGGCAGCATTATTTTCACATTTACAACATTTTCACATAATAAATCCCATTTTAATTTCATCTGTCCAAAGCTAAAAACTCCTCCGAGCAGCAACTTTTACTGTCACAAATTCAAATGTTATACAAACAAAAACGTGTGTAAAGTAGCAAAATGGCTGCATGTCATTTTAACACTTCTGTTTTGCACATATTAATGAAATAAAAGAGTACATGCTGATAAGGAAGTCATGAGGGGCTCGTGGCTGCTTGGACGGAACCAGGCCAGCTGCTCCTGCGTCCAGTCTTTATGTTAAGCTCAGCTTACCATCTGTTTGCTGCCTGTTTACTGTACAAACACAGGCTGACTCATGCAAGACAAACAGCTGGTCATTTTTCAGAGGTTTTGCAGTCTCTCTCTCCCTATGGCATCCTATTAAAACAGATTAAGGAGGTCCTTGTCTCGCGCCCCCATCACACTACAGACATTTCACAGCTGAGTGTCGCATCTCGAGCTGCAAATAGCGTCGGGATGATGAGGCACATCTGCTCACACGACACACATGCATACTATCTCTTCTCAAGATTGACAGGTACCATGAATTTTGATTCCCAAAATGCACTTGGAGGAATTCACGTCTCTGCATAAGCGACAGCTGTGATAAGAATAAATATATCATGGCTTTCAGAGAGTGTGTTCAGGCGATGTGCATTTCTTTGGCTGAGCAGAGAAAACGCACGGGGAAAGGGAGCAAAGGGGAAATCAAAGTCATGTGAAGAGAGTGAATGAAAGATTGAAGCAGGAGAAAGCAAAATGAGATTAAGACAAGTGAATACGAGGAGAATGAATAATCTATTAATGGAATCTCCACACACAGAAGTGAAAACGGAGCTGAGTACATTCCAGATGACCTCATTCACTACAGCGTGTTTTTATATTGTTTATGCTAATGTTTGATAACAAAAAACATCCCGACACACCCCTGGCTGTATATGTTAGAATAGAAACCCAAAATGTGTAAATTTGTAGCTCTATCATTCTCTTGTGAATAAGCATGTGCAGAGAATAGCTAGTGGGCTAAGTGTCCAACTTATTCACCGAAGAACTCCCACTGGGACTGCAAAGGGATCCCAGTAGAAACCTAGTTCACCAGTGTGTCTATTTCTGGTCACTCTGACATCTTGAATAAATTCACAAGAGTCTCCACGAGTGGCGCGGACAGGACAATTGCTTTGAATCAATTCAGAACGGTGACAGCTACAGGATCCTTCTGTTAGGCGTTCTTCCATCGGATTCTCTGAAGTCACATTTCATCCATGCAGAAAAACACAAATTCAATGATATCCCCATAGACAGACGGCAATGGGTCCTGTCACTTTGTTCATTGCAGCTGTCCTACATTTGCAAAGCTTTAATTACAAAAGGCTAACAGGCCTTTTCCCCCAACCACTGGAATTTAACAGTCATAACCTTGAGTTTCCCATAACCTAATAACCTTTACATTTGACAGCTCTGAAAGGTTTTTTGCACATGATGACTTTTTAATTCAGTTCTCTGTGCAAAACAAGACATTTAATGATGCCAGGAAGTAATCAATCAATACATTAAGCAACCAATCATTGGTGTGTGTGTGTGTGTGTGGGCGGGGGGGTAGGTGTGTGTGTGTGACTTTTTATCGGTTATCCTGTTCGATGCAGACAGAAGCAAATGAAATACCGATGAGCTAACTGCTATGTTTGTTGTACCGGTACTCTTCTTGACCAATCACATTATGCAGCACATCAATAATGTTTCCTGAGCAAAGATGCCCAAATGAAGTTCCACAAACTTATCAGCGCAAGCAGAACCCATGACAACGACTGCAGTCTACATTTCATTAGTTTCTATATGGAGAAGCTCTAAGTAAGGAAAACGGTCTATTTAAAATGTTCGTGCAGAGGCTGAGATGGTTTCTGAGGCGTTTACCATTGGAGAGACAGAAAAACCACCGGAGGAGCACAAGATGAAGTGGACTCATAAAATGTAACACCAACCTCTGGCATCAAAGAACTCCTCGTCTGAACTGTCCACTGATTCTTGTGCTATAT
The DNA here is from genome assembly GCF_040956055.1 of Brachionichthys hirsutus. Lineage (NCBI taxonomy): Eukaryota > Metazoa > Chordata > Actinopteri > Lophiiformes > Brachionichthyidae > Brachionichthys > Brachionichthys hirsutus. The sequence goes on from NC_090907.1 coordinate 7,475,458, forward strand.
TCTGCAGACACCAGTGTGTGGCGCTGTGCTTTCGGGTCGAGCCTGTGGGCGAGAAAGGGAAAATAAGACATTCTGCCTTTTCCACTAGAATGCAGTCACGGCCGTGCCACTAGGGTAGACTCATTCACTGTATGCATATTGTTTAGGGGGCTCTAAGAGCTACTCAGTGAAAAGCAAGGAGCGTGTTTTCCACCCGGTGGAGAAAGACGGCCTTTAGAGGCTCACAGCAGGTGAGAAGGTCCAAATGGACTTGTCTATGCGTCTTTTCCATGACCTTGAGATACAAGGGTGCGGATGAAAGGGGATTTACAGCTTGATCCATTCCCTCTGAACCACCCGGATATAAAACCACTGCAAACAACAGAAAACCATCACAAGGGTTTTCTTGAAAGTCCTTGACACACAGAATGGTAGGAAAGCAGTACCGTAAAGACATAAGGCCACAACTAACAACACATTGTGTTTTGCAATTTAATGTTTCTCCAATTTTCCACAAAACTTTTATTCCTCTTCGGTGAAGCGACCGGAGTACCAGAATTCTAACATCCCTAACAGAGTTTGAAATCCGGCTACATCCCATGCAGGAGGAGAAACAGAACTGATTAACTTCTCTTAAATCTCATCTGCATCACCTGATTCAAAAGTAACGAGGCATCGTTCAGTTGTGATTTCACCGAGACTGTGTGCAAAAAGAAAAACGACTGAGGGAAGTTACTGCAGCAGTCGTCCTACTTTTCACTCCGTTTAACATGATGGCTTTAGGCTTGAGGCCGGTTACACAGATTAGCCTGTGGAACATATAATCATGTAATAAATAGCCATGAGTCCTCACGAATAAACCGCCTCGCAGCTTATAAAACACTTCAAATCATCCCCATTCTTACCAGCTGCAATATTAATGATTACATTCACACAATGCATGATTCAGACCAGAATTTGCTGTTTTTACTTGGTATTATTACAGCTGTCACAAAGGCCTCGGGCGGATGACGCCTGAGGGGCTCAGGGAGGAAGCTCTTGTGTGAGCGTTGATTGTGCTTCAACATGCAGACCAGCAGCAGCATTTCTCCTGCTTCCGACACAGCGTGACATCTCTCGGTAAAATGGCTTGTTTGTGTCAAATTAACAGCAGTGGGAGACCACACACACACACACACAAACACACCAAGATGACCACTTCTATTTGGAGAAGGAAATACACCCACAACAAATGTAGGAAGGAGCTATGAGTCTGAAATCGGCAGCAAACAGGTCAGTTTGACATCATTGGTACATTTGTGTATCCATCCATGCATCCTTGAACCCGCTGGTCTCTGTCTGTGCACGTTCTCAGTCATCCAGGTGGAGGTAAATCAGAACTGAAGAAGCCTCGTGGACGAGAGGAGAAACTTCCAGTTGATTCTTCGTTTTGCTCTTCGTGGTTTAACGATGATCTCCGGTCCTTCCTTCGCTGAATGGGTTAATAGTTCACATTGCATCATCATCACATGCAGCTTGTTTTGAGCTCTGACCACCATATTTCTGGCTGTCAGAAAAAAGGCAAAGTCAAACTTCACCTGAAGCATCAGAGGGAGGGGTGTGTGTGTGTGTGTGTGTGTGTGTGTTAATTTTGACCATTTTGTGTAGTTGGAAGGACTGCTGAACGTATTCTGCTGAAGCGGCTTGTTTCAGTGACAGCTCTTTGCCTCTGTCCCTTTAGTCATTGCTTTGACTCCAACGCTGCCGACATTTGATGGGACTGTTGCAAAAAAAGGGTTCTTTGTGGTGGAGGGAGGGTCACGGATTTGTCTCCAGTCGCTCAGGGAGCTTTAAGGAAAAATATTTGTAGCTTCATGGAAGGTCAAGTTTAAAAGAAGAAAACAAGCCACCATCATCCTCTGATAAATAACAAGGAGTCCCTTATGATTATTGCTTTAATATTGATGCTTTTTAAAATGAATAAATCATTCGTTTTAATGCTGCATGAATGAAATTGATGCCGACGATTACAATGACACAACCAGCAGCACTGCAAATCTGAGCAGATTAGGGACAAGGAATGAGACCATTTAAGTCGACCTTCCCTCTCAATAGGACTTTTTTGGCATCATTGGCAAGTAACAGAAACAGAATTGCAGAGTGAAATAACTCATTCCTTGAGGCCTTGTTAAAGGTATTAGATGTCATTTAAAAAGAGTTGAAAATGTTGCCAAATCTGCATTTTCTAGATTTCTTTTATGAAAATCTATGAAATTCCGATTTCAAAAACCTTCCGCTTTCACTTGGATGAAGTTGATTTAAGCAAAAAACAGTTTCTGCTATTTGACATTTTTCCAAAAAGATTAAAATGCGGAGAACAGGGTGAGAAAGCAAATCAACATCCATCAGTTGTGATGATTCGCTGCTCATGTGTCTGAAACTACGGACCACAAAGCAGAATCAAACGATCCTTTCTCTCAGCGACACCGAGATCGTCTTTCACCCTACGTGATTCATACGTTATCTGCCGGACACTATGGGAGGTAACGTTATTCCACTGGATCACAGCTCATAAATTATTAACCTAGACTAGATTGTGCAAATTACAATTGGAATAAATAAACAATCGACACAAATCACTTTAAAGACATCCAGTCCAGACATGTAAACTTATAATATGAATGGAAATGCTCTGCTGGAAGGCAACTCTTGAAGATTCAAGATGGTTACAGGAATAAATATAAGAAATGTCTGGAGAACAGCTCCTCAGAGGTTTATAATTGTATCCTCCATCTATCTATTCTATTATACCACCGTAAATGACTCGATTACGCTCCTAAATCACACCAAGACAATGAGATCTTGGAATGCACGTGGAAAACGCATGAGGTAGGAAGAGCAGGTCGCTCGTGCGGGGATGATGATTTTCATGACAAATGGAAAATGAATTCGTCTAACATCCCAGTGAGCTCGGAACATTTTATTTAAGAATAACACAGTTCAAATGTTTCAGTATTTAGTCTGATTCAGGGGCTGTGGGGTCTCTTATGCTGTGTCAGATCATCCATGGGTTCAACATGCAGCTGGCTTTAAATGTGGCTGCTTCATTTAGAAGGTTTCTTTCACAGAATGGCACCATTTCCACACAAAACAATTACACAGGCGTTCCCTTCAAAAGCTGTACTTGTATGTGAAAATGGTATAAATAGAGGGCCAAGTGTGGTAATTCCTGAGTCTAGATAGATCATTAAACCTACAGAGTGGGAAATATCAAATCCAGCACAACAGTACATCTGCCTCCAATGTATTGACTGAAGCACAGTAATTGTACTAAAAAGAGATTTGCTGCTTTTATTCAATTTATCAACTCAGTAGTGCGTCTGCAGCTTCTCCTCTCTCCACTCACATCTATTTTCAGCTGCCACCGTCTTCGCCTGCTCAGTCAGAGAAAATGTGTTTATTTTATTTATGCTTCTTTCATCAATAAACCAACTTTTCCATTTGAGACCGGCCGGTTGTGCCTTTTTTGCATAATTGGGATTTTTAATTTCCATCCTTTTAATTACAATTTCAGTCAAATGAAAGCCAACTACATTTATTCGTTGAGAAATAAATCTGACAAAATTAATACCACTGAAATACAATTGAAAGATTTGTGTTGCATAACAGGTGAAATCAACAGTGGTAGGTGCGAAGGGCTAGATTTAAAACCCCTGATCTTATATGCAATTTCATTTCTGGGGATGGTACTCAAAACGTGCTCAAGCTTTTGAGAATAATGCAAAAGCTAAGCCATGAGGGCGATTTCATAATATGAATATCACCTCCTCAGACGCCTCATCTGCTTTGCATCAGGTGGTCCGGGTTGAACCTAAAGGAGTCCGTTATTGCCACCGATGCTCATGCCCAGATGGTCTGGAAGCTCCATGAGTGCCAATCTCCTTATTTTTGTAATTAGTTCTATTTGATATCCAAGAATGTAAGCGCCAAGCAACCGACCGGCACCCGAGAGTGCAAACTGGGTCATAACAGATGTCCGCCATTAGGCAGAGAGGAAGGGCAGAAGGGCTCTCCAATGACACAAACCTCCTCTGAGTGATTATTGGGCAAGTCATAAAAGCAGAGTTTCTTATCTAACATAAAAAGAGGGCATCCAATCATGTTTGCCTTGTAAAGATTGAGAGAGGGGAGGAAATGAGAAGTAAAATGCTTGTTAATGTACAAACGCACATTAACAGACGTTGGGATGAAAATGTCACGGACACGAAATGTAAAAGACGCCACTTCACACCGTCTGCCGAGTCTGTTTAATGCCCTGTGTCCAACAGGAAAACAATAAAGTCTGCCAGTTCCTCTGCAAGCTGGAAATAGCTATTAATAGCCTGTCGCCTAATTTAATTAAACCTCATTTCAGCATACAGTTAAAATCAATCGATGCAGCCAGCGAGAGCCGTAGATGAGATTGATCTCTCCTCAAAAATGGTGAATGTGCCATAGATTCGCTTTGCAGATGTTAACCTCTGGATGTAGCTGCACAGATCAGCATGTACTTTGATTGTTAATGGACTGTTACATTACGACAATCACGTTCACTAAGCCTGCAGACACTTCTCTACTGCCAATGCCATAAGGGCAGCATATCGTACTGTGCGTCCCGGCTGAGGATGATTGCACTGAAGTGGGCCCCTTATTGGGTCCAAGCGCTACTGATTTAACATTTTGATTGTCAGTTATGGAAAAGGATATCACAAACTGTACAGTGTGAACATGCTGCTTTCTCAGATCAAAATATAGCTGCATGATTCAAGTATTCGCAGGAGATTTGGGAAAAGTGAGGGAAAACAATGCTTGATGGCAAACAGACATCTTTTAAAAAGTAAAAAGAGCAACAGGGAGAAAAGTTCCTGCGCTGCAGCATCAGGCTACAATCACATAACTGTGACGCACAGTATTATCCTGTGTCACATTTTATTTTTATTACATTAATCTGGAAATAAACAGTTCAATTTTTGGTCTCCACCAATTTCCGAGAAATAATTTCCATCTTGTTCTCAAGAAAATAGTCCCAGTGAATCACTAATCCCATGAATAAGTTTACTGTGAACCAAAACAGTTCAGTCATTTTGCAATTTGCTTGTCTAACACAAAAAAATATTCTGTTTAACCCCATAAAGCAAACACCCTACAATCATCTGAGCAGCTAGAACCACCAAATGTTTTTGTTTTTGTTTTGAATCATTGCATTATCAATTATTTTAATCAATGATCAAACTGCTGCAACATTTTCTAATAATGGATTATTTCTGCTGTGGGAATTTTCAGGAAAGCCAGTCGGCAGAGTTGAAAGAAATTTTAACAGGAGGCTCCTGAGAGTTGCTTCCAACTCAAAATGCATGGGAATACTTCCATTTCCTTCAGGCTGGCCCATCCATTTATATGTGTGTGCTAAGAGGCAAGAATTAGAGGGCTGGGTAAGAACGGCTTCAATAAGCATATTTCAAAAATTCAAAATCAAACAATAAACAGTGACCGGATCCAGGTGAGCCTCAAACAGCCGAAAGCCTTCGTGCATTGTGATCAGCTGCTCCCGGACAGCGTCCCAGTGTGCTTCCCCGTGACAAACAGCTATTACATTTAAATTAACACTGTTTTGTATGATCAAATAAAATGAAAGAGGACACTTGCTGAAATCATTAGCACACATCTCTGAAGAATCCAGAGAACATTGTGGCGCAGCTTGTTTGGACAGGCTGTCTGGGGACCATTTGCCAGTCTGACGACAGCAGATATAAAGTATTCACGTCGTGCTAAATTGTGTGGCACGTCCTGGGTGAGAGGAATCACTGACATCACCAACGAAAGGCTAACGCTCATTGTTAGCATTCACTTTGCTGACAAAAAAAAAAAGACAAGGCTGCAGAGAGAAATGGGAAGAGCATTTATCAGCATCCTTCAGTTCTATTTTTAGCTTGCTGCTGAATCCCAGAGAAGCAGCAGGTAAGCTAACCAGCAAATGGAGAAAAAAAACATTTGACATTTTTTAATGTGAGGTGCACTAAAAGTAAAATGGACCCGGGAGTCGTCCATGAAAGCATCAGCAGGATGAGCAGTTGGTGTTAGTTAGTCGCTGGAAGCAGGGACGGCAAATGACCGAAGATGATTGGAAAAATTCTTAACAACATTTGCGGAACCTTTCAAGCAAAGGGGGTTTGAGGTAGCCTCGAGTGTAGACAAACGGGCATGCGGCTACGGTTTGGGCTCTGAATTCCCACCCCAGCTGGTTGAAATATGGGGCTCATTAAAAGATGCACCCACCTCAGTGGCCAATAAAGGCTGGGATGTTCACAGCTGCCAAAGTGTTTCAATGAGAATCAGAGCACCACAGAACAATATTTGCATCCCCGGAGCAACATCAGAGACGCATTAATGCTCTTTTTAAGTTTGCTTCACGCCTCCTTTAGTTTGAAGCCTGGAACTCAGCACTGCCCTAATTTTCATTCCGTTATTTGTCTGCTGAAATATGTTCCAGAATTCAGACGATCACAACAAGAGTCTCTCTCCGCCGTTTTTTAACTGGCAATCAGTGAATGCGACACAGGGGTCATATTCTCGCAAAAGGCGACAAGAAGGCACTGAAGGTTAATTAATCCTTACATGTTGGTTGTTTTACTTGATTAATTTAAAAAAACTATTAATTTACATCGACTTTTTTTTCTTCTCTGACTAGTGTAGAGATTTTGCTCACAAGAGAACGGAGACAGAAAATCTGACTTTGAATTAATAAGCATGGAATCCCCAGCAGACCAGAATTGAAAATGACCCCGATAAGATCAGCTTGCCAACCAGAAAGCCGTCAAATTAAAGTCTGTCCTGGCTCTAATGGTGGGACTTAAACGTGCTCCACTCTGCACAGAGGTAAAGCAACAAATGATGACACACTGCATGTTTGAAATATGACTGTATGACTTTATAAAGCTCTGTTGAAATAATGTGAGCATCGCAATTAAGATTCCATTAGCACTTAGATTTCAGTTTCAATTCAGATTAACTGCAAAATCATCCAGCTGCTGCCATTTTTCAGTAAATATCACAGGACTAGCCGAGGACACCGTCGGCCCGATTTCAGACTCAGTGTGTTGTAATTTCTATCGTGACATTGTCAATGTCAGAATGTAAGAGGACTCCATCATTTTAGGGCTGGACTCTTCTATCGTTGATGGACTCACATGATTAAAAAAAGATCAAAATCAATGGAGTAGAAGAAGAGATATCTCCACTTTTATTCCACGTACCGTATTCTCCTTTCATGTCAAACCCACAATGCAACTAAGACAGCTCAGACTGAGAGGAAATACAAAGAGGAGAGACAAATATATATACCGGTAGCTGGGCAGATGCGTAAAGCCGTGAGGAAATAAATAATATCCAAAGTCTGAAGGTGAAAATAAAACTATCCTTTTGCATTAAAATGATAATCACAAGCGTCAATAGTGCACAGCATGAAGCAGTGCAAACCTAAATGCAACAGGTGGCATCTCTCAGTGGGAAAATAATCTATAAATAATAACCCAGCTCAAACTGGAGTTCCTCGGAAATCAGTTGCTGCAGCACAAACTGGAAATGAAAGCAGCACCTTCATCCAGATCAACTCTAAAATGCACCACTGATATATTTCTTGCCCCGGTTTAAGAAAAATTGCTCTCTATTTTAGAATTGGTTGTAAATCTCAACCAATTCTAGGACAGCTTTGTGTTTGTAGGTCACGCTTGATTTTTGTGAGTTGCCTTGAGTCTGAATAGCCTCAATGCATTTACCCCCTAAAAAATCACCAGTCCCTTGTTAGTTAACCTGCTGCCACAATCAATGAATGATGAAGGCAAAGTGACTTCTGCAAGAATACCACAGCATGGGGCAACAAGAGGTATAGGGCAGTAGACAAATGGTCAGGATGTTGATTTTTTGTTGAGGAACAAAAGATGACGAAAAAGATGTAAGGACTCAGAATCTGGTTCAACATATCTGCCTGCTGCACCTCAGAGGAAGATTCTGGAAGCAGAGACCAATGAGAAACAATGAGATGTCACAACGGACCCCAGGCTCTACCTGAGCCTGGTGCTGTGTGACACTATCGCACAGTTTGTGTGTGTGTGTGTGTGTGTGTGTGTGTGCCCAGTGTAGAGAATAAAGCGTGACGGACCCTGACTCCCCGAAGAGATGCTGACTATACAGCCCCGAGGCCGAGATGAGGATGAGCGACTGCAGCGTGAACAAATCCGGTCCGGCTGTGACTGAACCTGTGGAGGTCGTACCAGTCCATGAGGAGGAGGTTTACTGTAAACCATGCTGATGGAGAACACACGCTGTTGCTGGCAATATGAAATAGTATAATGTGTCACTTTTGTATGTCTCTTTTTGTTCTGGCTACATTTGTAATCATGATGATTCAATTACGATAATAATGGAAGGTGAAGTAGGGAACATATTTGCATAAAAACACAAGCCGCCCATGCAGGCAGAGAGCGGTGCGTTTTCAAATGTCTTTAAGCGCTAGTGGGTTCTATCCGGCTCCGTGCAGCATCCTAAACGCACCGATGGACCGGCGTGACCCGCATTAAATCCTTTCAACCCTTTTTGCGTTTTCCACGTGGAATCGGGCTCTGAAAGGTCACGCATTTCGTTGCAACACCCGCACGGACACGCAAAGAGGACGGACTCGGGGACAGACAGAAGCCAGGTTGAAGGTCTAATTGTGGCTGCCGCGCATTCCTGCAGATTCGCTCCATCCAGCGCGCACCCGAACGAGACGCGCGTTTCTCTACCTGTTTGGCGCGAGACTCGAGCGTCGGCGTCCGCTCACCTTTGCCTCTCGTCTCCTTGGACATAGTGTCCGCTCTGTCTGCGCTCAGACGCGCTGTCAGGTCAGTTCAACAGCGGCTCTTCCTCCTCGGTCCGACGCCGCGCAGTGCGGGGGGGGGACGACGACAAGGTCTCCTCTCGCCGTGGGGAGGGGAAAGGAGACAAATCACAAATCAGTGGAATCTGCAGCTGCGCTCATCCACTTGTGTCCAGTCCATCCGGGCATCGAGCGTCCTCTGCCGCAGACACATTTTGGCTGTTTGTTGGGGATCCGCGCGGACTTGGCTCACATGTCGTGCCCACCCAACTCGCGTCCTCGTCTCCGCTGTAGCGCCAACATCAGCCAGATGTTCCACGCACGTCAGGCTGCGCGCTGCGCCTCGACTGCCTCCAGCGGTGCGCCGCTGCTCAAGGGCGTCTGCCCTGCCGAAGACGCCCAAGAAGCGCCCTGAAAGGAACATCCAGCGCTGTAGTTATCTGACGCAACGTTATTGGCGCGGTTCTTTAAATAGAGTTAATCAGGAAAGTTATTGTGAAGTCACATTTAGCAGCCCACGCCGTGCGCTCGGGGATTCCTCACGGCACTTCCCTCGCTTCTTTGACCCACTTTTTGGAAAACTTTCTCTTTTTTTAAAGTGATTGTACATCTAAAAATAAAAAATGGTGGAAATGATTGTCAGCAAGGCCTGACTCATTGTTGTGAGTGGCTTTAAGTCAGAAATACTGTTTAAAAGAAACAAGGGAACCCAAAGACCTGCCCCCCCCCACTAAGACTCCACTCCTCTAAGAATCCACACAGGGGCCAGCGGGACTGGACAGGGGCACTTCAGGGGCCAATCAGATTTCAGCTTTGGGCAATGACCTCTAGCGTCACCCCTAGACCCCCCCCCCCCCCCCCCCCCCCCCCATGTCTGAGGTGTGAAAGCCACTATACCCATCAACCATCTACCAGTGGAGCATCTGCTGCCACCATAATTACCCAAACCAAAGGAAAACTCTGTGGGGCTTGAACACCAAATGTTCAAACTGAATGTAACCGGATGATTGGATGTAATTAGGTAGGCAGGTGTGGGAGGGAGCACCTGTGGCCCATTTACCACTGATTGGGGGGGGGGGGGCATATGTAGGTGCTTCCCCTCCCTCGTTCCAGCGTCCTCATTTGTGTTTTCCCCGTCTCGAAGGCAGGTTGGCCGTAGACTGTCACTGCCTTGTCTCTCCTTTTCATTTGTTTTCTTTTGTTTGTAGAGTGTTAATAAATGTTTTGAATTACTAATGCCGTGCTGGTCTTCAGTGTGAGCGGACCTGTGCGTAAGTGCCGTCGGGAAACCCGCTAGAACGAGCTGGGGACCAAAGGAAAAAAATAGATCTTTAGGTTGCAAGTCCTAAAGTGGCGTTGTTGGCAACAATCGTCTAGCCCCATATGCCCAACGCCACATAAAGCACCGACATGCAGGCAGAATTCTTTCTTCCTCTCATTTCACTGAGATATAAAAGAGAAAGGAACCGGATGAGTTTAAATCCAGCTGTGATTTCCGGTCTAATCTGACAGCATGCTTTAACTAATGGGTGCCACTAATTCATTTCTAAGATTATCTCAACCTGCACTACTGCAGCACTTGACCTAAATTACTACAGAAAAGGTTTTCACTGCCACCATGCACTGAGTTTGAATAGTATATGGTTATGATAGAATGCTCTGTTCATCTCTTCTCCGATCACACAATCGCGGCAGATGGTCGGCAGCATCATTCGGCTGCTGCAACCACACAAATTGAATATTGAATATTGAGATAGGAAAATACCTGCGGCTGAATCACTGTCCTAGAATGTGAGAGTCACACACCCTTCATAACCAAAATCCTCTTGGAATAACTGCAGCCAGTTTATATTTAAATGCATCCAAAACACTGATTTTAGACCACATGAGAAAAAAGTAACAGGAAGAAACCTTGTGGCATAACCGATAACAGAGTGACCGATAACACTGATCAAATCCAGTGGATGGTCCAGCAGACAAATTGCCAGGTTGGTGCATGTTCACTATTCTTCAAAGATAGTAAGATCAATGACAGGCTGCAGCAGGAAGGATGTTGAGCATATCCATCTGCTGCACCGTCAGCTGTGCTGATGGGTCAACGTCACAAGGATTTATGTGATGTTGCAGTTCTGGACTGACCAGTGACAAGGTCCGACATAAACCCCATTAAAAGCCTGCGAGCTTCCCAGAGTCATTGAATTTTTCTTATTATCTTATTATCCATGATAACACTTTTTTTTTTTTTTTACATTTAGAGGGAAATACAGTAGCTTTTACTGTTACTAGCCATTACTACTGATTAAAACGTTTTAGCCATTGTTGTTTACGCAGTGGCACTTGTCTTCAGCATTGAACTGATGAAGATATGTAGCTCTTGGGCAATGGTCCCACCAGCAACTTAATTTAAATCTATATAAGTAAATGCATATTAACTGAGGAGGAGGAGGGAGGCGACTCCTGCATGTGCATTGAGAAGATCACACTGTCTGTGCCATTTATGCACAAGGCATCTTAAATTCATTCAGTATTTAATGTTAATATCATGTGCTCTTCTCATCCAAATGTGAACACATACATGCACGCACACACACGCACACACACACGCACACACACACACACACACACAAACCCATAGCAATAACACCGACCTGCACTGGGCATAAGATTTCTTTACACTCAAATCAGCTCAGCTCCAGACTCCTGCTGTGAGGCTAATCATTTATCTTTTCAGGCCTGTAATCCATCAGTGTTGGACAATAACTTCATAACTAGCAGCTGGTTCTGATATCATTCATCATCCAAACAAAGCGAAGCTGCAACTGAATTGTTGTCCAGACGTCTACCTGTCAGAGGTGTTTAATGAGCTCCTAAACACAAGACGAGTCAAGACCTGAAACAGAAGTATTGCAAACGCAGCTGCTGGTTTAAATTTACACATTGCTCAGTTAAAATCTGCTTTATAAATGCAAGTCATCAATCCTGGGAACAGCGAATAAAAGCAAATATTTCTTATCCCTCTGACCATATGAGGTCAAAATATTTTGAAAGTGACCCAAATATCACAAAGCAGCCACGATGTACCCGTACAGATTGTCCCCTGAAATAGCCATGAGTCTATTGTACATACTGCATCCTCTCCAGTTCTGATATTGACTCTTATAATTAGTCGACACTGGCTGATACCAAGCTCAAACCTCCCTGACCATTACATATTCCAACAATGTGTGAAACATTGCTAATTCCATTGGTGTGTTTCTTCCTACAGAAATGTAAATGAGGACATCACATTTTAACCCTTCACTGTCCTCTGGATTTTCTGACTACAGTCAAAAACTACACAGTACTGGATGAAGTTTGGTCTATAAATGGTTTTTGGCAAGTTTGAATTTTTTTGAAATATGTACCGGTAATTGGAAAATAATTAGGTGGTAGCCCTTGAAATGTAACAGAATCTATTGACGTGATTTGGATCCCCCCAGTCTGAGCTCACTGATTTCTATTTGACCTTGCTCTAAAGAAGAATTACGCAGAGTTTGAGCTTGTTACAACCTGCACGTATTCAGACAGCCATGCAAAGCCCGGTCTGAGACAAGACATTAATTCAATGCGAGCAATTTCCTGCCCTCACCGTTTGGGCCGTGACCCACAGTCCATTGCAGCGTCTGGGTGTGTCCACTATGTAGTCTACATGGATTTCATGTTGCTTTCAAAGGACTCGGGTCTAGTCTGACAAATGCTTCCCTTTTAATTTTTCATTTAAATTTCACACTTGCACAATCTAGTTTATACATTACAGACAAAAGCAGCCAAGTTTAAAAAAATAAATAAAAGCAATAAAAGCAATAAAAGAGATTGATCTAAAACCACTTAAATAAAATAAAAATAAAAATGTTGGAATTAATGCTTCTTTGCTCATTCTCCCCACAGTGGTCATAAATTACTGAACCACAGATTCACCATCAAGAAGAAATAAAACATTCTGCCTGGAGACAGTTTAGAGACTGTAGAGGAATAATTTAACAGCAGATAAAGCACACAATGTCCTTTGATTCCCACGTTTTGCTGGAGAATGAATGCTATTAATTTATTTACACAGACAAACATGAAAATATAAAGTGTTTGTAATGCTCAGGAGTGCGGTCATTTTATAATCCTCTGTAATGCTGCACAGTAATGCTCTCTCCAAGATTATCTAATTAACTAAGATAACTTTCCAAAAGGACTTAAGTCACAGATACAGATGGAAAAGGAATTGTGCGAGAATTGCTCTGTGCAATTCAGAGATCTTGTCTTCTGCAGATTTAGTAAAAAACCTCTAAATTCACATTTATATAAAGTCACGTGTTGTCACTGCAAAATTAGTCATAGACAAACATTTCTTAAATAAAACCAAATGGTAAATATGGCCAAGTCAAGTGTCAAGTGTGAAATCCTATTGGTTGACAGAATCTGCAGCAGGAGGCGATTGGATTGGCTGAAGGAACTCGGAGGTGAAGACGGCCTCTGCGTATTCCTCCAGGACGTCCTGAAACTCTGTTACGACTTCATCCAGAGCCTCTGACAGTAATTCCTCAGCCAGGCTGAGGGACAGAAAAAAAGAGCAACATTAGAAGAAGCAAGTCCTTTTCCTTATCTGAATATTATCTTCATAAATGCAGACGATGTAATGAAAGTGTTTTATCTAACCATCGTGTCTACTGATCTTCAGAGCTAAACATCAAAAGATAAGCTGGGATCGGTGGATGTACATCAAAGATACATCCACCAATCCCAGCCTTGCTTGCATTAACTACCAGGAGTTCATGCAAGCAAGCCAAGAATATTTTGCTCCTAGCTAGAGCAGTGAAAGACAGTCACCAGTGGAAGCAGCCATTAGGAAATATAAGGAACACAAAAGTGCCAGAAGGCATACAAGCTCCACTCAATGGCTTTCTAATGTTCCATTTATAATAAAATCCCATCGCCACACCGATCGCTCGATGAGCAGCTTCAAACCAGGCTTAAAGTAGCTTAGTTTGCACATTTTGTGTTTTGGTTTTGCTGAAGTTTAAATGATGCATCGCTATTTTTCAGTCTGTGAGCAGATCCTTCAGGGGTTTGCCTCCACACATCGGGCCACTCATTACCATCTCTTCACAGGGACAGGCTTCTGCATAGCGATGGAGTAGCCGGGGGCCGTACGTGTGTTTTCTCTCCAAAAACATTGAGATAATTGGATGACTTTTCAACATCCTCATCTGACCAAAACATTTGGAGAATTACAAACCCATCCCCTGGAAACTGGTTGGTTGATCCTGGCCTGGTAATGAGCCACGGACAGAAGCAGTGAAACCCCATGTTTGGACCCAAAAAAAATGTATTCAGTAACTCTTTGTTCATAGTCTAAAACATATCTGAAATAGAGAGAAAAAGGGTCTGCCTTAAAAAACATCTTTCAGAGGTTGTAATCGATATATGGCATACATGAATTCAGAATGCTCAAAGATAAGAGTCCTCTGCTCTCTGAAGTGCAGCAACTTAAGTATTCTGTTAAAAGTGCAAATTTGTGCGTGGGAGAGAATACCAACGACACACTTCACAAGCCATAACCTCTGTGTGATGCGCTCAAAGCGAGCGCGCTCCAGACTGCACATAATGTCTGTCAGAGAGCATCCAGGGACAAGAGGAGGAGTGTAAAGTAAAAACTTTAAAGGTTCTGTGTGGCTCTAATTGCAAAAACTGTTTTAAAAAAAATTGCTGAAATATTATATACCTTCGAAGACACAATTACTGGATTGATTATTAGCAATATCGCTACAGATCCTCAGAGTGCACTAAAGCTGTTGCGACCCCTTTGTTTCCCGCCCTCACTCTCACTTACGTGTCAGCGACGGCCGGAGGATTGAAGCCGCCGACTGCCTCGCGAGCCACGCCGTGCAGGTAGGCCTCGTGGTCCTCCCGGTACCGCCGTATGTTTTCCAGCATGCTGCCCGGCACAGAGATGACTGACCTCCTGTTTCGGTCCAGGACGCCTGGGATCCCGGCGCTGCGTCTGGGTTGCTGTTTATTTTGGGAAGCCTCCTCTGTCAGACTGCTCTCAGAGAGGGAACCGTGTCTGAGGAAGCACAAGAGGATGTTCATCACCCTGACTGCTCGGACCGTATGTACGGAGTAAAGGGCTTTCGAGCACCCAGGAAGAGATGCAAACTCATTCAGTGATGAGGGAGCCAAGAGGGAGTGTAGCATTGTGTTTGGCCGGAGACATTTGCTGTTTCCTATATGAAGAGTTGATGAATTTATGAGAGACGTCAGAGCGTAGGCCAGCTATCTCATCTGCCCTTTGCTCAGAGGGAGTCGGGGGGCAGCTGCTCATCGCTGGGGTCTGGCTCTATTATCCCGTTTCGACAATCAGCCATGGGGCTACGACAGCACTCCCTGTGCTATATTTAGTGTTGCGGCAGTTCCCAAAGTAAACTACTTCTGTATATTATTCTCCTCAGCCTCAGTTGAACCTTTTGTCTGTTTTGACTGTAGGACCTGAAAACTGCTGGCCAGTCATAAACAACCAGGACTGTTCATTCTGAGTCTGAAATGGATGCATTTGTTGTCAAATGGGCATCTGAGGACCGACGTCACTAACAAAATGCAGCACACTGCAAACTCATTTCTTATTGATGAAGTCAGTCCTGCTTCCCGTTCTATATTCAAAAACAAGGAACCTGTTAACTGCATTCTGACACTGTGGCAACAAACTATTCTCCAAACGCAAGAGTGGTGGATGTAAATGATGAAAAAGAGCTATCACAACCTACACGCTTTATTCTTCCTAATGAAGTCCAATGGGAAGGCTAAAGGATAAGGAACAACAACACATTATATCAATCTGTGTTTCTGTGAGGACAGTGATTGACACCGGAGTGAGAATGGGACTGCTGAGTTGGGAAATAATCAATGGCTCTGCTGGTCTTTTGAGAACATCTGTAAATATAATTGCCATAAAGGACAATAAAGCTCGAATAGTTCAGTGGAAAAATATATGTATTATTACATAGAGGGTGTGGGTATCCAAAGAAATGTTAAACTATATATAATACTGTATAATGAAAAGCTCTCTTCTGATTGGCCCTACGAGTTACTGCATGAATAATGCAATAAATGCTCCAGCAGAAGAGCCTGAGCATCCGCATACAAATAAATCTCTCATGGTTTGACAAATGAGCTGCATCCCTTCAGTCCCGTTTCTGCTGCACTCTGTGCCTCATTACTGCACTGAAGACATAAGAAGCAGCAAGAGGGGGCCTACTAGTCACCAAATGCAAACAAACACTGGTAAGTTCAGCTACATCACCGGCACTGCTTATTCAGTCGTGTTGTTAATAAATGTGTGTGTGTGTGTGTGTGTGGCGCATCCCTGTATGCGTGACCCTGGCCGAGTGGGGAGACACTGACGTCTCTCTGTGCTGGGAAATGTGTGTTACTCACAACAAATCAGGGTTAGGGTTATACAGGAAAGCGGAAGAAATCATCACAGATTTTGTGTCCCAAACGCCCCAATTTAAACCTCTCCATTCTCCGACACGCTGCAGAGACGGAGGTTCAGCTCAATTCAACACCGTAGCAACAAAGCTTGCTTATTCCGCTGCTCGGCTGCTGTGAGAGAGGAGAGCAGGACTTTATCAGCTCCATCAATCCTGTCATATTTACCTGTCTCCTGAAGTCCAGTATTTGCCTTCCTGCTGATGACTGCACACAAGCATTAATTATTTGCTTATTTCAACTTCAAAACGTCTCTCTCTCTCTCTCACACACACACACACACAAGCACGTTATTTTTGCAAATATATGCTTATTCTGAATGTCTCGCCAGGTGGCAACAAGAGACTGGGAAAGGTGTGCTATGCTCTAAAACACCTGATTGGATAATTGCACATGTATAGAGATTCTCTGACGGCAGGCGGCAGGATCATGAGGGAATATAGAAGGAACGTCCTTACAAGGCTCAGCCATTCACAATCTGGGGGGAACAGATTGTAAAGCTGAAACAAGTTGTTTTGGGCGTGTTGCTCAGAGTCTCCTTTCATGCTCTTGTTGTGTTGTTGTTGCAGTATTGGCAATAAAACTGGAAGCAGAGCTCTATAAATAATTTAATCCTCTTTGTTATGGGTTGTAACACTGTCCAACAGGTAACTAACTCTTACATCTCAGAACCGGATTACAAAAGCAACTTATTGGCCCCTGAAGAAGTTCTATAGAACAACGAGCCGAATAATCACATTTCTCTGTCTATGTAGCACCAAATGACTCCCAGGCTGAATACTTTTTCAAGGACGGCACTGCAGATAAAAGGGCTCCTGCCCGGCTGCACAGCTGGATTTGGCAAAAATGCATCTGGATAGTGCGTCAGTGATGTGGAGTTTCACCACTGATCCAATGGATCCCACTATTCCTTGGGTCAAACCCCACCTTTCCCAAAAATGTCATCAAAAATGTGTTTGGTACAATTTGGGTAAACCTGAAAAAAAACCTCCATTATTTGTGACTTTGTTTGTTTTGCGATTTATTTATTTTTCAGTAATACCTGACACTTTTATAGAGGTTGATACAATAACTAGTTTATTTGTCCTTGTGTCATAATGTTCTGTTCTGCTTTTGTGTTACTATGTTCTGCTGTTAAGTGTTTCTACAGTTTTCCTTCAGATCACAAGGAGTCAAGGTAACAATTATAATAGCGTCAAACATAAAAGTGTCATTTGCACTGAGGCTAGTGGTGAAGCTGAGCTGGCATGTCACTTTTCTCATTAAGATGTAAGGCTAGATAACAGCGGCGTAATGCAAAGGAAAAGCAGCAGCCCTTCAGAAGAACTCAAGAGTACCCATTCTCAAGCACCTGTGCTGCCTTTGCAAACATAACAGACGTTTTACTTGATCAATGTGATGAGGATGAGTCAGAATGGATTTCGGAGCAAAGTTTCCACAGAGAACTGGAACACGAGGCCCTTTAATTCTGGCTGACTTTCATTTGCTAATGGCGCTGCTTACCGGTAAATTCGTTAGACGCAGCATCCTGCGGGCGCGTCCACGTCAATAACTTCTACTCCTTTCTCTCTTAATTTAAAGAACCAAAGCCCTGGGCAGGGCATGGCCTTTGTCTGGGCTCTGCTGCCAGACACAGGAAGAGACCCTGCCCAGGGTTCGGCACCCACCAAGTGGGCGTTGAGCATGAGTGAGGCCTCCCCCGTGGGAGGTAATGACGCATCATGCGGAAAACAAGGCCAACTGCGCATCATTAAACAAACATTATCCACTTTAGGTTTTAGCCAGGATGGAGGCCTTACCACCAAAATCACTGCATGGCTTCCTCTTGGAAAGTCAAAATACAGGAAATATTTAACTGCAATTTGATAAGCTTGTCATAAAAAGTGATGCAAATATTCCAACTAATTAAAATGTCTTTCACACAGACACGTGAAAAAAATAATATCAATAGTGTGTTAAAGCCACGCAACGTAGAGACGGTGTTGGAAACGATAAGATAAATGATTTGAGTGTAAAATAAGAGTCGATGGCATGGCTCACCCAGTCTCCACTGGTTCCTCCAGGAAAATATCAGCTGCAGAACTCAGCCTTGGCTCGGGCCTTGTGAGCTTAATTGTCTGAGGAGATACTGGCCTGGTGCCGGTCGCATGGCACCGGGGTCCTGGGAACACCAGCCAGGAAAGGGAGGAGTGGTTGATAGGGTGGAGCAGGGAACAACAGAACAGAAGGACACATTTCATTCACCCACTTTTTCCACCGTCTCCACCTACAGGAGACACCAGGGAATGTATTTCCCCAAAGACAGAACAGATCATTGACAGTTGTTGTTTTTTTTTTACCTGCTGCTCCTGGTTGGACCCAGCAAGAAGGGTCAGAATAAAAAATAGAAGCAACCCGTCTCCTCACTTCCTCCTGATCGTTCTGTTTGGACAAAAACAGAGAAAAACCTTTGTGCACATACTTTACAGGTCTGCAACAAACAGGCTAAAGGTTATGAAACAGACCAAATCAATGCTCGCTAATAACGACACCCTGGAATCCCAGTGACCCTTTCAGCTTCCAAGAGAACTGGAACAGCTCTCACCTGTATCTCCTCCATACGAAGCAGCATATGCTCCAGGGTAGGGGCTTGCAGCCCGCGCTCAGCCACGTCCCCCAGCTGTCTGTCTACCTCTGCAGCCCAAGCTGCCTGTCCAGTGTCATCCAACAGATCCCCCAGCAGGGCCTCGCTCAACTGCTCAGCCCTCTCTGCTGCCTGTGGGAACCAGATCCAGAAAATAAATAAAGGATTTATGCTGACAATCAAGGTTTACCTATCATCTCATTAATTATGCCATTTGATCATCATAAACAAATTTAAATGTTCTTCAAGAGCAAGGCAAATCTTTCTCTCTCCTGGAAATTATTAGCAGCAGAAGCTTAAACTCACCCTCTCAGCAGCCTGCTCAGACAGACGGTTCCCGGGTGAGGAGCCGATCCGGTCCCTACAGCCAACAATCTGGAAAAGAAAAACCAACAATTAAAAAGAAAAACCAACAATTGAAAGAAACAAATTCAGTCCCGTAGATTTAATGGAAAAAGCACGTATCCCTCTCAGTTTATAAACACAAATCCCTCAAAAACGTCACGATTTGTTTTGTTGTGTGTGTGTGTGTGTATGTGTGGACTGTGGAATACTGGATGAAAGTCATATTCAGTGATGAATCACAAATTTATGAAGATGGCCGCCTGAAGAAAAAGTGCACATTTCCACAGTCGCTGATAAAGGCACTGGGCAGATGTGTTCACAGCTTCAATAAATGCAAAGGTTTATTGAAGATGACATTTTGGACACTTTTTTTTAATGGCATCAATTGAAAGGATATTGATATTTCAAGATAATAATGCATCTTGCCATAAGATAAAAACTGAAAACTTGACATGAAGAAAGACAGGTAAGGTCAATGCCATGGCCTGCAAATCTCAATCCAATTGAAAATCTGTGGTAAAAGAAAATGGTCCATAATAAGGCTCCAACGTGCAAAGCTGTTCTGATACAGCAATCAGAAGGTCTATGCCTCAGAGGCTGCAAGCTGTTACAAAATTCATAGGTTGTGCAACTGTTATTGACTACCAATTGTTTGTCTTAATTTCTTTTAGTGTTCCTTAAAGCCAGAAAGTTGCCTTTTAAGTGACTTTAGTTTTGTGGCATGTCTCTGCACACACACACACACACACACAAACACACCCACGCTTAGGGTAGGTCAGTCAGGTTCAAATAAAGCAGAATGGTTATCTGCCTCACTGTGTTGAGGGCAGATGATTCCTGTTGGCAAATTAAATTGAAAGAAATTGCTGAAATCAACTTTGAATCAGAAGGAAGTCAGCCATCAAGGTAACATCTGCCAGTTTATTCTTGTTAGTCTAGCATGGATGAGGACCCAAGCAGCAGCACAGGCATACCCAGCCACACACACACACACACACTCAAGATTTAGCCACCGTAGACCTCCTGTGCAGAGCAGATTCTAGGCTCTGACACGCATGAAAACAAGGCACAGACTCTGCACAATTCAGTCAAGCAAAAGGGAGGGGGTTACCTAACAGGAGGCTGAGTGCCTGAAGGGGTAGGGGACTGGAAGCTAAAGAAGACGTACTGTTTGCTTCCCATTCCTACATATAAGAGGAGGATTAGTTCAGCTCATCTGGATCTCACATGACAAACGAAGTTCCTACCTGTGCTTCATCCAGAAGAGGCTGAATCTTCTCTCTGGCCTTCTGCTCGGCTCTCTCAGCCCACTCAGTTGGAGAGTAAACTTGGGACCTGTGAATCCAAACACACCAACACCTCAAGCTGTCGTAGGAGAAGCTCTGTGGCTACATAGCATTAACTCCAGGTCTGTGCCATTTATTGAATACGCGTGACTACCCCCTCAGAAATACAGCGCAAATACATCGGTTCTCGAACGCCTCGGCCGTCGAACAATTCGGTTTTTGAACAAAAAAAAAAGGAGTTTAAAATGCCTCGGACGTCGAACAGATTTTAGGAGTTCGAGCACAGGAGTGGAGGCGAGGCAAACCGAAGACACGCAAAAGAAGGCGGAGTCTACCCGAGTAGGGTCAGTCGACCTGCCATAGAAGAAAGACAGTGCAGCTTGTAAAGAACATTTTATCTGTTTATGATTAACAAAACGAGCACCGGAAAACAACTAGCAGGACCTGTAGGTAAATACAATTAACAATTGTGTGATTCCATTTCAGCATCCTAATAGGCAATTTTATTTTTTACAGAACTGCGAAACTTTCGAAACAAAACGTTTAGTGTTAATGCATGCATGTAAAACCCGTCACCACGATTCCCCTAATACTGTTACTACTTTTCTAACGTACCTCAGTGTCTGAATGCGTTCAGCCTCTTCTTTACTCAGCTGATTGAGCTCTTTCAGGCGCTGCATCGTCATCTTATCCAGCCATGCTTTCCTGCACCAATCACCAAATGACTCGTTCAGCCTTGCGTACATAAAAGACATAATCCTCATCGCTAAAATCAGGCAGCTCGACCGTGACTAATTGCAAAGCGCAATTGTAGTAATTAAGGTTTGATTAAACCAAGACATATATATGAAGCACTCAATCAATGACGTGCTTGTAAGCACTGCAAAAAGGGTCAGCTACTAATCGCTCATAAAGAGAAATGTCCTACATCTGGCAAGAGCCAAAATTAATGTATTGGAAAGACTTAGCTTTGAATTAGAATCAAAGTATTGCCTGTGGCGCTCAGTAAGTGGGGTCTGCCTCAGAGGATAGTCATAACTCACTGAGCACATTAACATTCCTTCCTTGGTTCCTTGTGCCCTCATCCCACCCTCACGGAGTCTCTGACACCAGAAACGAGTACATCGGTGGATTCTTACCACCACCGTTCCTTTATAGCGGTTGTCTTTCTAATTGCCTTTCCTTTCCACCTGTTGTCTATCCAATTTACAAAACAGCTCTTTATAATGGACAGCTTGATATCACGGGAGTTTTATTGATTCAGAGTTCCACTCTGATGATGTGTCCCCTTTATTATTGGAGCAGTGCAGAATCCATCTGTTGTGCCATTTTGTATAAACATTTTTGCCTTTACCTTAACGCTTCATTCTGAGCTTGCTCCTTCTTCTGTGAGCACAAAGCCGGTTGCTCTGTTGCTATGCTTCCAGCCACCGTCCGCTTCGGGGTACTGGTGGAGAGCTTCACTGGGGAGAAGAGACACCGAGGCTCTGGTTCGCTCCTTTGAGGGGATCTATTGAGGGAAAAAATAGCAAGAAAGAATATTTAGTACAGGTTAAGATGCATCGACTCACACAAGTGGAGATGAAGGCTGACCGCCTGGTGGAGACAATCACCAAATTAATAAAAAAAGAAAAGAAGAACACTGGAATGTTTTCAATGTCACATGTTTGTATAACAGCTGCTATTCCTTCTTTCCTTTTCAGCCTTTGTTATTTCATATCCTATTAGAGTGGAACCTCGGTTCTCGAACAAAACGATGGAAGTTGAACAGATTTTAGGAATTCGAACACACGAGTGTAGCCGAGGCGAACCGAAGACACGCGAACAAAGGCGGAGTCTCCCCGAGTAGGTTCAGTTTGAGTCGACCTGCCATAGGAAAAAGACTCTTAGTCATGGATCTACTGTAAACAAAGGCAGCAGTAATACTACCGGAAAGGAAAAGATGAGAGCAACAAAAACTATTGTCGAATTAAAGAAGGAAATTATCGACAAATAGGAAAATAGTAAGATCCGTGTCTCGGATCTTACTGCTGTACGGCATGGAGAAATCAATGATTTTGACTTTAAGAAAACTGAGCTAAAGAGAAAGAGAAGGGGGAAAAAAACCCAGAAGGAGAGTTACCCAGTCATGTTATGGAGGGAGACTCCCTTTCAAAGTAATAGCCCTCCTCCCTTCCAACACAGCGGCTGAAACGGAATGTAAATGATACAGAATTGTGTTAAATGTACTTTTATTATGCTTCTGCTTTTTGTACTATTTAAACTTGTATGTGTTTTCTGTTGTTTAGATACTTGTAGTTACATAGTAATATAAGTGTAGGCATGTAAAGGGCCATTTATCAGGTGCGTAGGAACGGATTAATCTAGTTTCCATTATTTTTTAGGGAAATATAGTTTCGATTTTCGAACAAATGGGTTGTCGAACAGTATTACGAGACGAATTATGCTTGAGAACCGAGGTTCCACTGTACAAAGAACAAATGGTATTTTTGAGTTAACTATTTTACCATTATATGCTCTGTTAATACTGTGGCGTATATCATTTTAACAAGACCTACAATCATCAAGTGAATCGAAGTCAATTAATAAGCACTAAATTACACAATCTTCGGCTGCTGTTCAGCCTGAAAATGAAAAATGGACATTAGACAATTCTCTGCTAGCACCGCTTGCTGGACTTTTCTTTAGTTTCCTATTTTTAAACATTTCTCTGTCATTAATTACCTCTCTTAAAGAGGTCGTATTCTCACCAGGAACATTTGTTGCTTTGCCTATAAGGTAGAAACTGAATAAATAGTGGATATGGTCAATCAAACTACAGAGCAGATATGTTATGAAGGATTGGTTAACATCTGAAATGTGAATTACCGTAGTTTAATCCATCTGAAAGCAAAGGTTTGACCATGATAAATGAATTTTGCTCTCATGAATACCCTCCAGCAACACATTACCAGATCTATACTAGATATAAAGCGTTACATTGAAATAAGCGATTCAGCCATGACAACCATAAGACCAGTTATGTAATGGTGTTATTCATCCAGAGAGCAGAGTGACTAAATGAGGGTGACATTACTGGTGAACAATGATAGGATCTGATTTCCATCAGCTGTGCCCAGAGGCGAGAGGCTCACCGCTGTGGAGGAGGCGAGTGAGGCGATGTAGGCATCCAGGGCACGGAGTGGTCCTTTTGAGGGAGCTGGTTCACTCTTAGCTGGGAAGACACTGTAGGCTGCTGGAAACCTGCATTCTGTACCTTATTGTGCTGTAAAATCCAGAATAAAACGCGAGCACCATTTACATGTTTGTCGCAATATTTAAATCTTTACAGAGTAGATTTGGAGAAAAACCAAAAGACACTGATTCTGCTATGGAATAATGACATATCTTTGTGCGAGTCAAGCTGACACCTTTGCTGCAGCACTCTTGCTTCTCTCAGAGTGAAAAGCCACTTCCTTTCTGCTGGTTGTGTTTGTCTGCGGTTGCCTCTGCAGCTCCTGCAGCTCCCTCTGTTGGGCGAGCCTTTCCAGGCCAGCCATAAGAACCGCCCTCCTGTTCAATTCCTGGTGAGAAGTGGCTTTAGGCTTCTGTAAGGCCATTCTCCTTCCTGTGGGAGACAAAATAACATTTATGTTGCTGCCTGGAAAATCTATTTTTCTCGCCTTTGCCATTTCTTGTGATCATAGCAGTTTAGTGGGTTTCGGAGCATTCCTGACCTCTAAACGGCATGAAAACTCACAATATACACTTTAAAGTTTCATCAAGCTGTCACAGGTTGAGATCATAATGTTCAACAGGCAAGGAGGAGCTTGTCAAATGTGTTGCTGCAGGACTGTTGAAACAAAATGTGACGTTTTTGGACAAACCTTCATTTAACCAGGTAAGTCAGTTGAGAAAGAATTCTCTTTTTCAATAACGACCTGGACCTTTCATGATGTTCCCTTCCCCACAGCCTACTTACAACCACACAGAAAAACAAACAGCACTGATCACATAACCTCCACTTACTGTGGTTGTCAGGGGTAACAACTAATTTTACTCTTCTTTAAAACCTGAAAGCTAAAGCATTATGTGCTAACACGACACAAACTGGCTTAAGTTTGCTTCCAGGGAGATACAGCTAAAGCTCGCTGTAGGTGTTTGTGCCGACCATGGTCCAGGATGCCCCTCTGTGTAATAGAAGTCAGCAGGAGATGGCTACTTATACAGCTACGCTGCAGGGGACTGAAGGCCAGAGTCCCGCGCTTCACTTCACTTCTTGTTTTTTTATTACTTCTTTATGGCCCCCTATCAATTTTCAACCTGGCGAAGCTTTTTAAACACAGTAGGAGCCCCAAAATCAAATGCAGACAAATCATTAGTTGGCACATAAACTAAAAGATTCAGTCTTCTTCTAAAAGCATCCATATAATTTACTTGCTGTGCAGTTTCTCAAAGGTTTTGACAGCAAGAACATCGTTGCCTCAGGTAGTAGATTATGGAGGATACTGTTTCCATATTAACTTTGTGGGGTTTGGATTTGCATTAATAAACATGGTGTTAATGATTTAAAAACTACACATGTACAAAAGACTTTTTAAAGAAAATATAAGGGCATTAAAGTAATCCATAAAGGGGAAACAATCACCATGAGCTCCTCTTTTGAGATTCGAGGGTTTGCCACGTCGCTGGACAGATGACTTGCCGGGACCCTTGGGTGCACGAGTTGGTGGCATGCTGTCACGAGGAGACTTCTCACGTGGAGGACACGCTTGGGCCTGAATATTTTCAAGCATTGCTTGTTTACTGAGGACAGAATCCAAAGTCTAAGAGGAATAGTGTGAAGAAGAAAAAAGCATTATTCCAATAAAATCAACAAATAAGAAGGAATATAGACAAATAACACAAACAACAACTAATCACTTCAGAAATCCAAAAATGTTTATGTTACTATAGGCGTAATAGTAAATGATAGACACATGCAGGGCAGTCATTCATTGTGTGGATGAAATTAAATCACTGGTAAAGAAGCGGATTAATGTCATCTTCCCTTGGCGAGCAGGCCTGTGCTACAGTTATATTAACTCAACTTTAATTTGTCCTCAGACAGCACAACATTGATCAGTTAAGCTGATGGAGGTTATTGAGCTCATTAAAGTCTGATACGGCCTATAAGATATTTCACCATTTTAACTTTAAAATATATGTTCTACAAACAGTAGTTGATACATAAAACATCTAGCGAGCTGGAACAGACAGAACAAAAAAATATATATAAATAAAATTGCTTTCAATTATTATCTTTATGTATTTCTTGCCATTTTCCACATAAACAGTATGAGAGTGATAAGGTAGACAAAGAAAGCGTTGTCGACAGAGGTCTGATGCCACAAAGGCACATTGGCAAATACTTCCTGCTCCTTACCTCGAGTTTCTGCAGGACGTTGATGACCATCTCAGGTACGGCTGAACCTTCTTCTAGTTCAACCTTTGCTGAACACAAAGAGAGCTGGCGAATCAACTGGCCCAGCTCTCTATAATACGGGAGCACCTTGCCCTGAGACAGATCTGAAAGTTGGTGGATAACAACCTGTAAGGTCCTGAGTGCCCCACGGTGTGCAGCTGCAAGACGATTTATTGCCAGGGACTGAAAGAAAAGCACAAAAATTTATTCAAAAATATATATTTCTCAAACATTTCTGCTCATTAGTTGAGCTTTACAGAATCTCCTTTGTCAAAATAATATTTGCCTCCACCAACATTACTTATTACTTATTGTTTAAATGTGGCTCCGGCGATGTGGCACGGTTTGTTTTGTTTTGTTTGCTTTTGTCATTGCCTGAAATAAATAAATACCTAACCTAACCTACCCTAACCAAGGAAAAAGAGACATTAATCTTTCATGTGGTAGGTTCGGTAGGTCATAGTACATAATATTCTGTGGGTCCTGAAAAATAGGGCAAAATGAGCAAAAACTGCTGCCATTAAATGAGTTAAAGATGATTAATAAAGTCACTTTCCTTATTGTTTGAAGGTTTGTCTTTATCAGATCTTCTCCTGTCAGCGTAGAATTAAATCTATCTGAATGATAGACGCACCTTTTTAGTGTTCCAAGACTTCTGGCTTCGTATTGCCTCTATATCCTTTTGTATCCATTTGACCTTTAAAAAAAACAACAACAATTTAGAACACCATTCATAGATACAGAACTTATTCATGAATATTGTTTTTGAAACCACGTGAAAGAGCTGTAATCACCTGTTGTTGGAGAACATAGATATTTTGTGCTGAACGGGCCGCCTGCTTCTGTCTGAGGATCTCCAACTTGTTTTGCTCCTCAGTCTCCAGCGGCTCTTCCATTTTCTCTCCTGTTGTTTCAATGTTCGTTATTTCTAATGACGCTATGGGTAATGTCGTTGAAATACTGCCAATTGTGGTGAGTGCATGATCTGTGATAACTATCTCAACCCACGCTGCAACT
This sequence comes from Brachionichthys hirsutus, assembly GCF_040956055.1. Lineage (NCBI taxonomy): Eukaryota > Metazoa > Chordata > Actinopteri > Lophiiformes > Brachionichthyidae > Brachionichthys > Brachionichthys hirsutus. The sequence continues at coordinate 7,502,538 of NC_090907.1, forward strand.
TTAAAACTAGAATCAGTAAAAGACTGGAACAAGCTGTTCTTGTGACTCACCTCTGTTTGCCAGTTCTTCCACTTTCTGAATATAAACTTCAAGTTCATTTAGCAGCTTTTGGGTCTCCTCACTTAAAGGAGTCGTTTTTCTTTGACCTAGTTTTCGTGGGCCCCGGTCTCCAGTCGGGGGTGACCGGCCAGTCCGGGACATGGGATTCTTCTGGGCCGTGAGCGCCGACAGTTTGGCCCCAGGTTGATCTCCATTCTTTTTTAGATGTGTGGCCTTTGAGCTTGTGTTATTTGGATTGGCTTCAAGCTCCTATGAAATGAAGAACAAACAAACATCAGTTACTGACTCAAAGTATAATATAATTCAGTACACTACTCATTATTCACTTGATCTTCATCAGTTACCTGAAGCTGCAGCGCCTCCACATAGTTGGTTTCAGAGGCAGCGGGCTCCCCTGCTTCGGCTGGGGAATTTGTCAGTGACTCAAGCCGCCTTCGTCTCAGGTCTCGCTTTGCCAGCTGAATGGCAGAACGCAGCTTTTCCTCAGAGAGAGCGGTAAAGCTGACGGAGCTTCGGGCGATGTCCTTGCTCTTATGCGTCTCAGACACCGGCAGCAGCCGCTCAATCACTATGGGGGCCGGCGGGCGTGCACGGGTGGCACGGTTGCTGACGTGGGCAGGAACTGCTTCATTGAATAATAGCTGCGTTGTACAAAATAAAGAAAACACTTTTACACGTGATTTAAACAGACATCATCAGGCCTTTGAAATCACTCTCCCAAACAGATACTTCTGTCGGTCCCTCCATTTGAAATCATTTGCCAGTTTGTTTGGTGCAAGTTAAAGTGTACAGAATGAACTGGGTATGCAGAACAGCACGATGTATCAGGCTAAAAGATAGAATGTAATATCCACACATGGCAGATACTTCGGCCTCCGTTGTTTACCTTGGTTTGGGGCGTCCCAGCAGTTCTGTCTTTGCGGGTTTGAGCGTTTTGGGCTGCACCTGAAACCACCCACTCTCTCCCTCTACCTTGCTGCCCTGCAGACGCCGTAGGTCCATTCAGCAAGGATTGCGCAGCCATTGCGACTCACCAATGCTAATACGTTAGCGTTCGCAAGCTAAATACTATTTTGAAATGACGTTTCACTTGCATCGAGTTAAACCCAACATGGTCCCATTCAACCATATTAACTTCGCTTACAGCGACTTGTGCAACTCTGCGAATGCGCTATGCGTCTTTTGTGCACGTAGCAATCGGACGTTTAATCAAATATTGACCATAATTAACTTTGTAGAACATGTTTCCATAGCCTTCTTCAGTTTTTAGAAACACCGCCTTGACAACAACAAAGGAAAGCGGAAGTAGTTTTCCACTAATGTACGGATCGTCAAAGGGGTCAAACATCAGCGCAACGATTAAAGTATTTAAAATATAGGACTAGCAAAAATAAAATAAAAACTTGTGCAGTGTAAACAACTTATTTATGCCACTTGAATAATATAAATTCGCCTTTATTTAGTGAATGTTAAATTAAAAAAAATACTAGTCAGGCTACACGGTCACTTTAAGAACTTTTGCAGGAAGTAGTATTTGTCACGTTGGAAGTACTAGTATTTACCAGGTCCGGAGCCAGGAGCAGAGTTCTGTTTGATCCCACGATAGAACCCATTTTCTGAAGTAGTTGAATAGTTTAAGTCCGTGCATTTTGATATTAACTCGGGAGAAGCGATGGCCCACTATGAGGAGGTAAATGTGCGTGGATATCACGACTTCTGTCAGGCTGTGTCTGACAGAAAAGGAAAGGACATTTTTGCATATTTCTCGGGGGACAAAGACGCTCAAGGAGACAGCTGGTGTCCAGACTGTGTGAAAGGTAATCTCCTGAATTTTCTGTACATCATTTACTTGTGCATCGATTTATTTCGACTTGACTGAAATATTTGATTATATATCGTTTTGATGTTTTTGTATTTACTTTAATACTTTATAGACTGTCATTCTGTAATTATTATATATTTTTATTAACAGTTCCTCTTTTCCCTTTAAGCGGAGCCAGTTGTAAAAGGCGAAATGGCTCATCTTCCGCAAGGATCTGTCTTCATCTACTGTCAAGTTGGAGAAAGAGCTTAGTCAGTATTTTACTCTTTATGTCAATCATTTAATGGAAAAGATATCTGCACACGAAAGCACCCAGCAACTCCCACAAAACAGCAGAGCTCGTCGTATTCAGGCTGCAAATCACACTAAATTCATGTTTGTTTCATCTTATCTGTTTTCTGAAACTAACATTTCTTTCTAACCAGTGACAAATATGAATACTACTCAGTTCATGTCAAGTGGCTTTACGTTTTCTGTTGTTCAGCTAAGGGTTCTTTATTTAATAGTTTCACAGTTCATGGTGAATCTCGTGCATATTTAAAGTAACCATCAATCGTATCGAGAGGTTGGCGGTTCGATTCCGGATCTGGAAAAAATATTGTGTAATTTTCTCAAGATTTGTCCTTGTTATAAAATGTGACTGTCTGCTTACATCGTCCTGGGAGAGGAAAGAAAATATTTATTGGATGTCTTTGTAAGAGTAAGTTCACTAGTGTTAAAAAGCTTTATGATTTTTCTTTTGTCCTTCGTACCAAATAAAACTACTTTCATTCATTTCAGTCATTCACATTTTTTAAAATCACATTTTGAAATTAGCTTGATTGACATTTTCAAATTCCTCTTCAGTCTTTCCACATCTGATCTTAAATGTGTTTTATTTTACTTTTTTTTTTTCATTCTCCAGTTGGAAGGATCAAAATAATGATTTCAAGAAGACACTGAAGCTGACTGGAGTTCCTACTCTACTGAGATATGGCACAGTAAGTAAAATTTAACATGCCTAAGATGAGTCTTGATCTGTATTTTACAGGAAAAATCCATAGAAATCAGACGAGAACAAACTTCTGTTGAATTTAATATTCAACAAAATATTGGCGTATGAATTATCTTTCAGTATTTCCTGTGGTTGCAGTTTTGTATGGAGACAACTTACCCTTAAAACAATTGTGTTTCTAAATTGTTTCAGCTTCACAAGTTAGTGGAGGAGGACTGCCTCAAAGCAGACCTGGTGAAGATGTTATTCACCGAAGTCTGAGAGATCCTGCACCGTTCGCACCGGCCATAACAATCCCACATTTACGCTGCCGAACAGTAAAGTTTATCTCTCTTCCGTTTCTGGAATGGTAATAATTGTGTAAAAAGGAACATCTCTCTATTTCCAATACCAATCATCAACTTTGCAAGTTGGAAGTCCAGAGCACTGGGCATCATCCTTATCCAGTTAGATCCATTGTGGAATATCTGCAAATGAATATCCTACCAATTTTTGTGCAATCATAAAATGTTCTTTTATAATTGTAGCTTGATGCATTTCTTCAAAAGTATTATGACTCAAATAAACTACTTTATATAAAGTCATCTTTCCTGCAACTGTTTTTGGGTGATTCTTGTTTCCTTGAAGTTGGATGTGAAATATCACTTAGAGTGATTTCGCACCCCATGAAAACAACCATCTGTATTTTATTCGCTTATTAACTGTTAACGATATTCTTAATTTAATCCGATTCAGAAGCAAAGACATAGAGATGCCAAAAAGATCAACTTGATGAATTTGTCCGGTGACACAAGGGGCGAGCTTGTAACCAGTATGTCTCTCATCATCATGGATTACGGCAGTGATATACCAGCATGGATTTTTTTATGTCACCCTGTAGGATGGTGGCCCCACTAATCAATCAGAGCTGCATGATTTGTTGCTGACGTTGTGGAGGATGCTGTAATTGGCTCTTATCCAACCAATCTAACAGGCTTTCATTAGGGTTTGTCCTCCGGGACCGCCGCCACCAGGACAATTCCCTTTCCCGGTTCGGTTGCCCTTGTCCGTGGCGTTTTCAAAGTGAGTCAAATGGATAAATGGTGTGCTATTAAATGCCCAGACTGCACTGAAAGTGTTTTCATTAACTTTCTTCAATCAACACCAGGCATTTTCCACAATCACCACTAGGTGGCAGCACATTAATGCGACTGCATTGTAGCCTAATGGCTAATAATAATACTGCAGATTTATTTAGCGTCATCAAACGCAGCTTAAGAAATAAACTAACAAAACGCATTTTCACAAAATACAATGTGGAGCTCAAACAAATAAGGCTAATTATTTGAATCTGACTTTTGAGGCTACAAATCATGTGACGTCAGAATCGAAACATTTGTGTTTCTATTAACGCTTTAAAATCCAGAGAATACGGTGTCAAAGTAACGCGTGGGGAAATTAAGATGATCAGATATCCTGATGAAACGCTTTAGTTAGGGGGGGGGCACCACCGTTGCAGTCGGGGCGATTTAACGGAGCGCATTCCTGCACAGCGCTCACACCGGAGGGGCGCGTCGAGGTGAAACAGACCGCAGCGCCTCACCGAGGGGGGGCTGGAGCCGAGAGCCGAGAGCCGAGAGCCGAGAGCCTCAGACCGGAGGCGCTGGACGTGCCGGTGGTGTCGCCCGGACGCAGCAGCCTCGTCGCGTTGCGCGTTGCGCGTTGGAGGAGCGCATGCCGCGATGTCGGAGTTCCTGCTGAGTCTACTCGGGGAGCGGCTCGTCGACAGCGAGAAAGCCGAGGTGGACGTGCAGTCTCTGGGCGCCAGGCTGTCCCTGGTCGGGCTCTTCTTCGGCTGCAGCCTGAACGCGCCGTGCAAGCAGTTCAGCGGCAGCCTGCACGAGTTCTACGGCAGGTTCAAGAAGGCGTCCGAGCACAAGGACGAATTAGAAATCGTCTTCATCTCGTCCGATCAGGACCAGAAACACTGGCAGGACTTTCTGCAGGAGATGCCGTGGCCTGCGTTACCGTTCAAAGACAGGCATAAAAAGGTAAGGTCGGCCGTGGTGGTGATAATGAGGGGGGGGGGGGGGTCAGATCAGCGCTGCTTTGGGGGCTGCAACGCACCTGGAAACCCTCCTGTGGGCTTTAACTGCTGCTGCTGTCACTTCACCGTGTCTGAATTTGGGTCACCGACTCTTATTTGTTTAATGGAACCATTTACCTCTTTGAAACCGCCGACTCGAGTTATCTGTGTTTAATCCAAGACCAATATTTGATCAGATCAGATGTAATAAAGCCAGTGGTTGAAGACAGAAAGACACATTTCCAGACAGTCATCTGGGAAAATAAGAAGGAACTGTGAATAATGTCTAAAAATAAGATTATTTCATAATTTGTAATTCAAACATTCACAAGTTCCCAACAGGAGAGGAGAAAGACTTGAGCTTCACTATCAGCAGCCTCTGAGGGCCTTTCATTCTGACCATCGTCTCGTTTCCAGGTTTTCTGATGATGTCAACAATACATTTATGAAATAGGTTTTGTTTTTGTCGAATTGAAATCACATTGGATTTATTTTCCTATTGGAATATATCTATTTTTTTGTGATTCAGTATAAATTTTTAGGGTTTTTCAAAGACAATAAGTAAACATAGATATTTGTAGACAGTATTGCAGGATGTCACGTTACATCCCACCGTTCTTCCCCCCCCCCCTAATAAATACCTGTAGTCATTTTTAAAGAAGTTCTATATATTCCCATATTTCTTTCCTCCTCATGGATAAAACGGTTCCACAGATAATTATGTCAATTTGTCAGGCAAAATAAAGTGAAGCCAAGTCTTACACAGAATGAGTGTGTGTTACTCTGTTGTTACTCTGTTGTAACTGCACAAAGACACTGGCTAGATCTATTTTCCGAGTATCAGTCATGCGTGTTGAAAGCTGATTTAGTTCAGTAAAATGTTTTACGGGATTTTAAAAAATACTGTGGAAAAAAGCGTTTGAACTGCTGCTTGATTAAATGTCACGTGAAACATATTTCCAACTTAAATAAAGAACAGTCGGCCGGATGTAAAGATGTTTTAACCTTAGATGTATAATTTAATATGCCTCAAGCCAGAAATGTTTCGCAGGCCTTGTTTTTAATTCAGCCTCTGTTGTATCTAAAACAGATTTATCTTTTCCGTCTTAAACCATTTAACAAATCGTCAGACATGACTCAGTCTGCATCATTGTCTTGTAAAAATAAAAAAAAATAAAAAACAATTCAGCTTGCCAGTGATGATTTCCACTCCACCTCAGTCACGAATAAGGGTAGGAGGTGACGTAGAAATAATCCTGTTGTCATCCGGAGTGTTCCCGTCCATCACCGCTTTATGGTGCGTTTGTGCTTCGAGCAGAATGCCCTTGGCACAAACGAAACGATGGTTCGAGCTCCTGAAGGAAGCCTGCTGGCTCTTTCTGCCTGCTTGAAAATGGGACAACGCAATTAAATGTGTCTGCGTTTTGCGAGGCCTGCAGTTCTGGTCCATTTGGTCTTCATCCACCGAGACACATCAGTGGAAATTCCTCTTTCGGTCTGCAGCTTTGGAGCAGTGGCAGTGTTCTGTGCATGTGACTTCTCCAGAGACATGCAGTGCCTGTTGTTACGCCTAATAATCCCTGATTTAATTGATTGCATTTATGCATGTTGTCCCTGACGCTTTATTTGAACAGTCTCAGCCGTTCGTTCACCCATGCGGTTCTCTGGCAGGCCTGATATGTGTGTATTTATTTATTATTCCAGGTGCTGGTTTCCCCTCTGAATATTGTTGATTTAAACAGCTTAGAATTTATTTCTGTAAAAAAATGCTTGTTTTATCGACTCTGATGTGAGGATCTGATTTGATCATTGTCATACAAAGGTAAACGCAATATCCTTTAGTTTTTGGCTGTTGGTTAAAAAAAAAAAAGCTATTTAAATATATAAATTGTTCACTATTTCCTGACTTTATTGTTGGTAATCGCAGTAAATGGTTGATTCATCAATAATAAACATATTTGTTAGGTGCAGCTCTGATTGGTTGCTTGTAGAAATGGAATCCTGATGTGTTTTGCATGTGAGCATCAGGAGTGAATGAGGAGGAGCTCCTGATGAACGCTGTGTGTGTGTGTGGGGGGGGGGGGGGGGGGCTCTTCTGGTCTTCTCTTTTTGACTTTTGTGCCACCTGATCTCTAGAAGGATACGGTATCTCTTCACTCATGTCTCTCATCACCCACATAAGAATCTCTGCACCAGCCTTCCTCCTCCTCTTCCTCCTCCTCCTCCTTCCTCGGCTCTGCACTGACTTGGCTGTTGACCTCTCATTGGAGACGGTCCTCTTTTCTTCTTGCTCAGGGCTTTCCCATTGCAGGAAATGCTTGTTATTTAATCGTGGAAGGATAATATTCTTGATAAAATGCAGAGAAGAAGGAAAGTCTGGTCTGTTTGGACGAATATCAAACTTGATTGGATCCATCTTTAAATGGATCCTTGATAAATGGGTAATCCTGTCTTATTGTTCTGTGGGGGTTTGTAGCAACATGTGGAATGATTTTGATTTTGTTCGCTGATCAGGCGTGCTCTGTGTCAACGATCTGTTTATTTGTTTCTGATTTTCAATTATAGACGGCTTAATAGAGTGGAAAACCTCCTCAGCCTTTAATATTCACATTTTCCACCCGTGAGGTGCCGTCAGTCCAAAAAGCCTGATGAGCGAAGAGGTCCGAACCCCTGCTTCTGAACGGCATAGCACATATGTGGTCGTGTTTGTCCCGGGGACCCTCAAATAGCACGCTCTCCAGAGCGTGGACGTCTGCTGGTTGCGTGCAGACGGCCAGCTGTCTGGAGGTCTTGGCTCGCTCGCAATGCCTTACATGGACTTGTGCAGCAGGAGTGAGAATGTTCCATGTAAATCAATTAAAGTCTTTGCCAACACGACGTGAAAACCAACTTGACCAAAGGGGGGTGGACAGACAAGCCGGGACGCTGCCAGAGCAGTTCCTGCAGGAGTCGGAAGCGGGGAGGATGACGTCGCAGCGACAGAAAGGCCTCTTGTTCGAGTCCTCCTGCTGGGCCGTTCTGATCTGTAGTCGGCCCCCAGAGGCAGGGCGCCCGCTCGCTCGGCTCGCCGCCAGGCCCTGAGGGTCCAGGGGGAAGGGGCGCTTTGGAGAGGGCCTGAGGAGGCCTTTCATCCGTACGTCACTGATCTGCTGAAAACTGCAGATTGCCCGTCCCGTCGCAGCTCCTCGACCCGTGACAGTGGAAATGGCTTGACAAGCGGCCGAGCTGTTAGATCTGTGAGAGGTACTCCGCCCTCCTCGAGCTGTCAGCGTTGCACTTGGGGGTTCTTCTTTTTTTTGCAGGCCGTGTTCCATCAGATGTTTTGTCCTTTTGTCCTTTTTTTGTCTTCACTCGCACGGCGTGGGACTCATGACAGCCACCAAATGACGTCGCACTTTCTGCCATATCTGTCATTGAGAGAGCAGAAAATTTATAGTTTGGTTTGAGTTACACATTATGACTCTATTATTATATATATGTATTCATTGTGTGCTTGCATTTCACAGATTGGGAGAACTTTGTGAACGGATCGCCTCGGCAACAATTTTCCATATCGCGTGCGTTTTTTTTTATAGTACAGTATTATAATCAGAATTTAAAGCCGCGCTTTGCTGCTATTTCTGCATTCCAGCTTCGGCGGCTGGGCTTTATGTTCCGCGTCCTTTATACGTTTGCGTAAACTGACCTTGGCGAGGCCTCGTTACCTCAGCGCTGGCTCTACGTGTGCACGCCTGTGTGCGTGCAGCTGTGAGGCCTTGTTGTTGTGCACCACGTCTGACAGGAGTTTATGTAAAGAATGAGCGGACACCTGCTCCGCTGAAGCCGTTGTGGGGGGGGCAGAGGGTAAGAAGCCGGGGTGTGCATGTGAGGGGGCAGGATGCTCGGCGATGCCAGCTGTTAGATCTGACAGCACCGAGCTAGTATTACAGTCTCCTTTGTGTCCTCTTTACTGGGAGATGTGTAATGTTATGAGAGGAGACAGTAGAGATCTAATCAGAGGTAAAGTTCAGAGGCGCCGGTTTCCATAGTGATAGTTCCATTCATTATCTGTCGTTAAAAAGACGGCACACAAAAGCTGCAGGCCTGCGACCTCTGTCTGAGGCTCGCCAGGCTCTGAAATGGAAAAACTCCCGGACTGACTTTTCCTCTTTGTCCTGATCCTGACTGCGGTTTCCAGGCAGGACTTTCCAAAGCGGACTGACATTAAAGATAATAGACGTCGCTAATGTGTTCGCCACAGCGCCTGTAATAGCTCCTCCTCATGCATTCGTTATCCCAGAACCCGCCCAATCCCGATTCTTGTTGCATGAAAGCAGCTTGGAATGAGATCCGCCCCCGAGAAAATGAGCAACGGTCGGTGTCTTAATGCATGAATCCTCCATCATGCACCGTGTCTCCTGCCGTCGTATCCAGGAGGTTTGCTCCTCATTTTCTCTGAGCTGAGAACACATCATGGATGGGTTGTCGTGTCGACCCTCCCCCCACTCCATCCTTCCGTCTCTAATTGCCCAACAGCCCGACCGCCCTTTCCAGCACAGTAACGGCCCCGCCGCCCCAGGGGCATCCTGCCATCCTGAGCTGTCTCCCATCTTCCTTTTGTTACCTCGGCCAGATTGGATGTTGGTTCTTTGTGATCGCCCCCCCGTTTCCCCCCTCATCACCACCACTGATCACATTACTTAAGCTAAGTGAAAGACATAATGATTGATGCGTGCCTCGGAATAAGTCAACCATATTGATTGATTTCATATCAATTTATTCATAGTATAAACATTTCCAGCGTGAAGTTTCCCCTCTGATGGTAACGCTTTCTGTTCCAGCACCGTTGCGTGTAAACCAGCTGTAAAACCACCTCGACCGGGGCGTTTTCATCCACATGCAGGCACTCCTGCAGCTCCTGCAGCTCCTGTAGCTCCTGCTCCTGTCTGAAAAGATGCTCGTTGCACAAAGAGAGCCACACTGGCACTCGCCCCACGGTGTTATCCTACAGTGATGCCATTTTTACTTTTGAGTCAGTACCGGTAATTTTATTTATCATATTAACATTCCTAACTGGTTATCGAGGAGGTGTGTTAACTTATTATTGATTAAACAAAGAGCAATTAGGATTTAATAATAGAAATCATACGCATGTTATTCTGTTCTGGAGGAACATTAACATCTTGTTTGGACTGTACGTTGGTGTGCTGCTCAAAAGTAATGGAGAAAATTGATGTGTGAGTAATTTGGGTCGGGTGGAACAATGATCTTGACGGTGAACAGGTTAGCTACGAGTAACGGATTAATGGTTAAACTACAGGATTAAAAACATGAAATGCTTTACCACACTGCAGGATACTGCTGACACACCCATCCTGCCGCTTTGAGCATTGTAGTGTTGTGCTACTGTGGAGTTCTAATGGATCCCTGCGACACTGCTGTCAGTGAGGGGACACCGGATGGGGATGTTGGGGGGGGGGGGGGGGGGGTCTGCCCAACAATGAGGATCGGGTCCATTAACTGCTGTGATGTGATTTCAGGGCTAGTATAGTTGTGTTTTTATTAAAGTGGAGAGGAAGTGGAGAATCGCTGCCTCAGGCTGAGAGATGGCTGAATGTGGGTGGATGAAAGGCTCCCTTCTGCTCCTGGGGGGCTTTGTTGACCGAGCACGGAGCCACATGTTCAAGGAATGGAACATTTGGTTGAGCCGCCAGACTCCGTGTAGCGTATCGTAATCATTGTCACCGGGCTTACAGTGTGGGCTCTTCACATGGAGAGTTTATGTTGAGTTCATTTGTTTTGTTGCATTTATCCCCTTACAAGATGCAAGGCTGGGAAAAGCAGTCAAAGCCTCACATTTGGCTCAAGTGGTCCAATTTCATTGTGACACATCAGGTTTTACTAAAGATGTCCCGATCAGGGTTTTTTTTTTTTTTTTTTGCCTCCGAGTCATTTGATTTAAAAACCGATAGCGAGTCCCGATCCGATACTTCTATAATACATTAAAAAAAATGAAAGAAGAAACGGATCCAGGATGTCCCTTATTTTTAATTTTATCATCTTATTTCAGCATTTAAAGATCCCATATTATACTCTTTTTTTCCACAAGTTAATGCAGTTCACAAACACTTACATGAAATATCTGTGAAAGTCTTTGGTCAAAATAGGAAAACAGATGCTGCAGGACAGCGTCCGTCTTTTCTGTCTCAAACAGCTCTGTCAGAAAAGCCTCTGAAAACGAAAACGAAACTAAGTTCATTGCGTGCACGTAGCTGTGCGCATGCAAGCAATGAACTTGGCAATGAATGTGCATGCATGTGTACACACATCTTGTGCGCGTTCTAACAATGTGACGTCACATTAACGAAGATTAAGATGCATTTCAGTAGTTAGTTACAGAACTATAAATACGCAGGATTGACTGGATGGTTTATTATTTAGCTGTTTTTGGGTTGATTAAGACCCAAAATCACATCCATGTGTAGAAACATGGGAAAGTGAGGTTTTTCATAATATGGGACCTTTAACTCTTAAACAGAGCACTTCTGTGGCGCAGCTTGAACAGAGTAGAGAGGGCTCACTCTGTGTCACCACGTAACTCCAGATCTGATAAAAAGTCATCGGGAGGTAACGTCCGATTCCAATCGAGTCTGCCAGCACGCGATCGGGCCCGATTTCCGATCACGTGATCGGATCGGGATTTTACCTTCGCCAACGAGACCTTCGTATCTGGACTCCCCCAGATATGATTCCAAATGGGAGTGAGGTGGTGTGACCTGGAATGAGGCAGTTCCAAGTAAAGCGATGTCATGGCAACATCACACCGTGTGTTCTATGTCAGGGGTGTGATGAAGCAACGCTGTTCCAGGATTTCGTTTCGACATAGCCTGGAAATATTTCATGATTGTCCAGGTTTCGGGGATCATGGTTTGACATTTGTGGAAAGCCAGTTATTTGCCTGGCATCAGATCGGCATCGCTGCACCCCGTCTATATGATAGACATGAAGCTGCAGCCAGCAGGGAAACAGCATTTTTAAAAGAGAGTGAAGTGTGGTTTTATGGGTTGCTTTTTGACAGAGCTAAGCTAATGCGGTGCTGACGTGACAACAGGCAGAATCGTCTCATTTTACAACCAGAAAGAAATTAAATTACGGGATTTCCCAAAAATGTGAAGAGCTTGTGTTTTATTAACAGGATAACTGGATGGTATCTTCTGAGCCCAATCACTCAGCTTCACGCCAAAGATGTTCACCAAAGGAATCCTCAAAATATTCCAATCTACAAATAGCACTCCGTCATGTTTTTGTTTTTGGACAGTTGGAAGACTCTTGAACTCCAGCAACCCTGTCTCCACAGACATCAAGCACAGTCACACGTCTTCATCCTAGCGCATGTGTGTGTGTGTTGTGAAAGATGGGAGATGCTTGAAGATGGCTGGCCTCCCATCATTCAGCTGAGTTGCTTGTAACTGTTGGCTGATCCTCGACAGGCGAGCGTTCACGCTGGGCTATTAATCCCTGGCCTGCTGAGGATGTGTCTTTAAAGGTTGGATGCCTCCACACAGATGGCCTCTGGGGGGAGGGGGCAATAATATTAAATCAGCATGAATACAAATAGAGCTTTTTAACATTTGCAAGATGGAACAAGTGATTTTAACATCATTTGCAGAGGGCTGAAGTGAACTGTTATGACCGCCGTGAGCATCATGTGACTCTGCATCATCTCGTGCCTGAAAATCAGTGCAAGAAGCTCAACGTATTAAAGAAGTATCACGGGGGGCCGGATGTTTCGTCTGCTTATGTAACTAATGCTGCTTGATGTGTGTCACTGTCAGGGAATTTAATTCAAGTTGTTGTTTTTTTGTTGCATGATAATAGTAACTTTATAAACCTTAAATTGACATTAATCTACTTTTTTCTGTAAATAGCAAATAAAAAAACAGATTAAATGACATGATAATGAGGAACATAATATAGATTTAAAAAAAGATTGATCACTGTGACTTTATGTTCTGTTTTTTCACTGCGTTGACCAGCTCAGTGGTAAAGTGGCTTCTCTGCGTTTTGGTTTCAGGTCACCAAGAGGCAGAGCAGTTAGAGGTTGGAGTTTTAATGAGCATAATTCAAGCATTGGAACTGAACCAAAACCATAACGCTGCAGAACATAAAACCAAAACAGCCGCATCAATTCAACGGCTGGGTGTTAGTTCTATCGGGATCTTTGCTTTTGAGTGGCATCCCACGATACACAGGAATGTGAGATTAGTTTTACACACTCAAACACATAATAGATGGCATTATCTACTGTCAGAAAGCAGTAAAGTCTTTTCATCTTTCAGCTCTGAGGCTGAGTCCTAAAATCGACTCCAGACAGAACTTGGCCTTTATTAGTTGGTGCACACATGTGGTGAATTTTGAAGTCCATCTGAGGAGACTTTCAATGTCGAAGGCAACAAGTAAAAAATAAAATAAAAATCATAAAGGGACTCCGGAGCACTGTGCAGCACCAACTAGGAGAAGAAGAGGAAACCGTAACCTGGGATACCCGTTCTAGAGTGAGAGAGATTACCATCAAACGGGAAGGACGAGATTGAAGCCTCGGGCCGAGAGTGTTTTTGGTCTTCTGAAGTTTTATCCATACATTTCTCCAGCTGTCTCATTCCATTGTCAAGACAAATACTACATCTTTATTCAATAAATACACAGATACAGTCATTCCACAAATATTCCAGCCATGCAGCTGCTCCGGGAGTCTTGTTTGTCAGGAATGCCTCACATGCACAAATCATTGGTGGTTTTAAGGGGAGTGAAGGATTTGACCCCCTGCTGGGGCTGCGCTCTGGCTTAGCTCTGCCTCTGTGTTGGGGGCTAATCGCTGTTTTGATGAGTCCCCCCCCCAATCTGTGTGCAAGCATCAGAGATCTCACAGCCATTTTAGTGGGCGGCTTTAGCAGCTTGGGCCTGAGGAGGAGCGCCAGTGGTCTCATCTTTTCTCTGAGGAGTGCAACCAGGAACTTGGACATATGAATCCGGGCAATTAGAGACACTGGGGGGGCGTCAAAGAGAGATTACCAGCACAGTCCCCTTCAGCTTCTTTCCTGTCCTGAACATTGTTCACTCAGTGGAGCTATGCAGGAGATAACTTAATGCTGTCAAGGGGCTCTTATCTGGGTAATGAGTTGAAACAACATCATATTACACACTTCAAAACCTTTGGTCATTTTCTTCTTTCTTATGCTCGTTTGCTATTTGCAGTAATAGAATGAGAGCAATTGTAATGTGGATTTTTCCGTTTTCACGCTATCTTACCAAACATTACGATGACGTTTCTCCAATGGCATGAAAAGACATGCTTTTCTTGTTTGCTAAGCAGCTGTGGGCCCCCCTACTCACCATTTCTAATGCTAACACATTGCTAAGGGGGCAGTGATTGTCCGCCAAAATAACAAAATACGAATTAAAGTGAAACATTGTATAATTGTTCCTTATTTACTTTAATCTAATAGCATCAAATGCTGGATGCCGAGCTCCAGAATTCGTCAGTTTTGCTGCCTTTTTCCTGATTTTTCTGTATGAAAAACGTAATTTTGGTGGTGACAAATCCTGTAAACAATCACAGCGGCATCGGAGCAGCTCCTCAAAATTCTCTGCTCGTATGATTGGCTGTTAGCCTGCAATTACAAGTCAGTGACACAAAGCCTTAGTTTTATTATATTGCTAAGTGAATTTGTACATAAAAAAAACACTGCAATCTGCCGGTGATTATCACAATGAGAATGGGAACAGTTCCCATCATTGGAAAGACTCTGCAGTTAAGTGGAAATAATTCAAGCGTATGTCATTATAAATATTATTTATGATGGGAATACAAACTGGATTCTTGTGCAGTAACTCTCAAATACTGGTTCAGCGGCTTTTGCCTGGCACAAGCAATGACTGTGACTCTCAGTCACCCTCACAGCTGCATTTTAACAAAGAGAAACCAGTGATGTGCAATCACCTCGCGAGACCTGAGCTGTCCACGTAAAGGTCGAAGTTTACGGAGCACGATGAGAGCAGCTCAAGTTTTCTCATACAGTCTTCTTAATTATCCCGGCGTGAACGGGATTTAAAGCTTACGGGTTTTATGGTGGAGGAAATGAAACTTTATGTGAAGCCATTCCTGCTGATGTGACTTGCAGCCTCCGAGGTGTGAAACCGAGCGTGGAAGGAGCGGATCGGCACACCCTCCGTACCCAAACACTCCCTCTGCTCCGTCTCTCACCACCTCCTCATTGAACAGCAATGCTGCTTTTGGAAGCTGCAGCAGGTGTGCTTTGAAAGGCCGGTGGCAGCAGGCTTGCGTCCGCCTTGACGACCCTGGTTTTTGTGTTGCGGTTGCTGAAGATGCCTTCTGTCGGGCTGGAAGGCTGCTGTCATTAAGTGAGCACAACAGAGCTGCATTGATGGTTTGTAGATGCAAAGATTCTATTCAAAACGGAAAAGAAGCCATGTATAAGTGTTGGCGCCAAGTTATGCACCTTAACTCCCCTCGATCGCTTTTCATCCATCGTATAATTATGGTAGGCAGCCGGAGCCAGAGGTATGCATGTGCTTAAAAGCAAGAGAGGCTAATAAAACGGACAAAAACTATTGCTGCAAGATAAAAAAAAAAAAGACAGAATCTTTGTTTTTTTCTGGCATGATTGAATCCAGACTCCGATAAGCCATTGCCCAATCTGAACTCTGTCCAGAGTCAAATCCTCTCAGTGAATTCTCAGTAAATGCACCCGCCCTTGATGCTCAGATATTAAATGTGTGGTTAGGTAACTTTCCAGATAAGTTTGTCCTGTCCATTTTACCATCTTTACATTTTATGCAAAGTCAGTAAACCAACATTTGCCCGCTGTAGCCGGATGAGTATTCTCTAATAGAGGTACTGAAGGCGATGCTGCTTATTGATACTCATGCTTTAATCACATTTTTAGTCTCATCCATCGTGTAAACCGGGAGGCTAGTCAAACCCTTTTATGTGCAACAACCTCTGTGCAGCCGTACTTTGAAGCATCTAACCCCCGACTCTAGAGGTATCGTCACGATGTGAAGCAGACTGGCCTCCTCCTCCCTCCCTGCTGATTAAATTTAGCAGCAGCATTGATTTCCAATACGCACTCGACATGTACCTGCGGTCGTCTTTTGTCAAGTTGCGCTTGATCTCTGTCTTGCGTGTTACTATTGTGAAGTTAAACTCTAGGAGAACAGCGTGTGATGAATCGAAGCGTGATCTGCTGCAGCTGCTCTGGTGGTTTGAGGTGTTGATGCTCGATGGGGGCAGCCGCTGAGTCGTGATGAGACGTAGCGGACAAAAAGTAGTCCTTCGTTGAGCTGAAAATTATTACTGTTGTGAAAATGTTTGCACCAGACCTTCTTGCACATACTTAAACACGAAGTAAATATACTTTGTTCTAGCAAGATGCAATGTCTCTTTTAACTGTGGACCAACTGGTTGTGGACCTTTTCTGTCCTATCCCCTCCTCGGGGTGTTGCCTAGTGTTGCAGTGCATGCATGAAAGGAACTAGAGAAGTTGCTCTGGATATTACTGGAACAAAAGACCCAACATGTGGAATCATTTGTTGCAGAGTTCCCTGTGTGGCTGAACCCTTTGAGAGCGGAAGACGTCCTCAGTAAGCATTTTGCTGCTTCAGGTGTAGAAAACATGTCCAAACAAATGTTTAAGAGAGCAGATGTTGCAAGGCTGCTACAAATCTTGTAGGTGCTTTATGAAAATCTACAAAATATGAAAGCAGAATTTTACATCACTTTTATTGTATTATTATTATTATTGGACTGGATGTACCACATTATGTCATGTTCAAATATTAGGTACTATTATGCTGGTGTTTCCCAGTCAGGCATTCAGTCTTTTGAAACAAGGTCTGTGCTACTGAAGTTTAAATAAAGCTCTGCTTTGAAATCTGCTAGTTCTTACAGTTGTGTCCTTCCGTTTGGTCTGATTTTCTTGAAAAGCAGCAGGAATAAAGGACAAGACCACCCGTTACGCCTCCGCTCTGTTCTGAAAACCAGAAGTTATAGTGCCATTGAATATCAAGTTAAATTTTATTCTCAGATTTGATTGATTTTCATATTTCTCATCAAATTGTTTTTGCATAAGTGTAATATCGCTGTTATAACCATTGGTAGATGAGTTGGGGGAAAAATATGTAATAACACTGATATCAAGATGGATAAAGCAGTATTTTAGTGGTTTTTAGGAATATAATGCTGCGTCAGTGTGTATGGGACAAAATCTTTGTAATTTAGAGCTTGAAATCCTCGAGCCTTCTGATCAATAACTTGCTACCCATCTTGTCTGCAGCATCTGTTCCCACATTATGTTTAAACTTTAGAAAGCACCAAAGTTGGAATAACGACCTCCCAGTAGGGAGAATGTGAGCAAGCAATTATTGTTGCTTTCAAAGCCAAACTTCCTTCATTAAATAATCTTTTTTTTAATTAAGGCGCCTCCTCTGCGCTGATAATCAGCGTTACCCTGGACATCACAAAAAGCCAGAAGTGTATGATGCGACCCTGCACCCTTTTAAGTTCCTTCTGCTGGAAGAAGGAAATGACACATTTCCAATGATGTCTTTGATCCTCAAATTGCAGCCATTATGTGTCGTAATTTCCAGTCAAATTCCACAGAGTGTCGTGCTTTTGATGCTCTTTCACGCTTGGCTTTGATATTGCCAGGCTGTGATGATGAGTATGAATAGAGCTTCTGATTCGGTGCATCGTTTATGCAATACAACTGCTGCTCATTATGCAAGCACATAAAGGACCATTTACCATCAGTCACTCTTTATATATGCAGTGTATGTGCCAGTGGGAAGCTACTCAAGCTTATTATTTTAATAATAAGCTTGAGTAGGTCGACTTGTGGTGCTCAGAAGACGATGGAGAAAATACGTTTTCAAGGCTCACAGTTTCCTGTTTATTTATCTGACCTTCCAGTTGATTTCCAGAGTGTGTGCTACTCTTCCTGCACACTTTCTCAGGCTCCAACAAACGCCCCCTCGTCGCTGGCCCCTTGTAATCCTCTTTACCACCCCCCCCTCCAACATTTCCCTCGCTTCTTCAATAAGCTCCCTCAATAGGCCTGCTGGGTTGTCAACATCAAATAATCACGCTGAGAGCGGCCCACAAGTTTAAATGTTTGGAAATGCTGCAAAGCTGCTTATATGGAAGTTAAATGCTTTGACTTTGAAACCCTGATTCCTTTTTTCGATGCCACACTGAAACTAGTATGTAAACATCGCAGGATGGTGAGTTACAGATAGAAACGTTTTAGCAGCTACTTTTCAGATGGCTGTCTTCTCCTTCGCCTGGTGATGAGACCTGTCAAAGGAGAACCCCCCCCCCCCCCCCCGTTTGTCTTTTCTTCTTCGTCAACGAGCAAGATCGGCTGTCGACTTTCTATCAAAAAGCACTGTGTTGGTCATGCATTCTTTATCATGCGCTTTAATATTGCATTCATGAAAGATCTCAATGTGGGGAATAAAGGGGAACGGCGAGGAAGTGGGGGAAGGAAATGCTTTGTTGTTTCCCTTTACAGGTCATATTTTTTCACCACACACTGTCTTTGCTGCAGTTGGAGTCTGTTTTTGTAGAAAAAGAATCAATGCACATTTAATTTTTTATATATCTACTATATGGATTTGCACGGCCACGTGAGGTCTGTGGATCTTGAGGCTTTCTTTCCATTTTTCTTTTTTTTCCTTCAATAAAATTACAAATGAGTGATCATTAGAAATTGCAGATTACGATCAGGCGGCTCTGGAGGTCATAAGCGTTGGTGGCCCCCTGTCTCCGGACCGCTGATGTGCAGCCCTTGGTGGAAGTCAAGCTTTCTCGCAGCTTCCCTGGCAATCTGCCCCACTTTTACAATGGCTGCTCTTTTCATTTTAGCCCTCGCTGAGTGATTCCTGCCCTCTGCCCCCCCCCCGGGTTGCATCGTTGTCACTCAACATGAATGAGAGCAAGCGTGGGAGGACATCCTGAAAGACAGTGACACTCTCGAAATCCACTCCATATAAGCAATTGGGGCATGCTGGTGCATGGGGCTAATAGGCTTTTATGAGCGTACTTAAGAATTCACTCTTTACAACCAGTTTTTTTGGAGGCTGTGAAGCCCACACAGGCTTTTCAGGTGATTTATAGGAACTATTTCTTGCTTTCATGTGCCTGTTTGGAATACTGGAGGAATGTGAGGCAGTGCTTCCTGAGAAGTGGGGAGCGTTTCCTCTTGGACGTCCACAATGCGACTGAATATATGCAAAGCTTTCTCTTAGCCGGGCTTGTTAAGCATCAATACTAAGATCCTGCTTTCAATATGGACCATTAACGTTGATCCAATCCCCACTCAGAGGACAGCTCCCTTCCTTTGTGACCTCAGTGTCCATGAAGGAGCGACCTTTTCCAGCTGCGGAGGTGAACAGCCTTGTCCTTCTTCAAAATGAAACTATACAGATTACAATCAGACCACAAACTGTTGTGGGATGATGATGATGATGATGATGTAAACATTCAGCTGTGGGGTAATGCAATGATTGGAAACTGAGCTGCTCCTCTGTGTGATGCGAACACCAGTGACCTGCCTTACTGGCCAAGCACACCCGGAGCAATCTTGAGAAAGTCCTTCAATTAAATGAAGATCTAATGGAAGAACTGCCGCTGAGCTGTCAAATTATTACAGGGTGGAACCATTAGTTGGATTGTAGTTGCAGAGACATGAAAAATTGTGTGAAATATATTTGCAGCCGATACAAGCTGGAGTTTGGAGGAGCAATTAGCAGTTAGTGGATTCCTGTAAAGCCTCATTGAATGGGCTCTGTAACAAAAGCCGAAATGCGTCATGTCCCCTCTGCTTATTCCACGATAATTCCATGCAAGCATTCTTTTTTTTCTTTTTTGTTTGTTTTTGTATGACGCATGAAAACTGCTGACTGTATGTCCTCGTGGAAACAGTGAGGCATTCAGGATGCTTGTGTGCTCATTAAAAATGAAAAATGGCAGCATTGTCAGGTCTTTCATTTTGTAAGAGAGAACTGCATTGGTTTAAAAAAAAAAAAAAAGATCCCATACAAGATTCCAATCTAGCTTGAACCAGTCCAGTCTGGTCCATTTGCTGCTCGCTTAGCTGGACCACACAGACTGGATGCACGCTGTCCTCCTCTGGGAAAAAGATGCAGCAGAACTGCTTTCCAGATCCGTCTCCGGCCAGAGACAAAAGGGAATAACCATCAAAAGCCAAGTACAGCATTAAGATGCTCTCATGTCAACAGATTATCTGCAATGACAAAGTCAGATAATGAGCCAGGGCTGTTTATCTGAATATCTATTGGCCACTTTGAGAAGTGTGTGTTTCTCCAGGTTATATCTTCTAATGAGTTTGGCGATCACTCCTTCTTTTGTTCTTTGTTTGAAATGTGTTTCAGAAAAGGTCAAAGTCAAAACCTCCTTGAAATTTGCTGCAGATGTTCTCGGTCCCTCGGCGAAGAATGCCAAACATTTGCTGTCCCTCGTCCTTTCGCTCCGTTTCATCACGACACCCCACATTCTGCCAGGCGCATTGTGTGGAAGTAGCCTAAACAAATGGAGTATTTTATTTTTAGGAGGCCCCACCCCCCTCCCACCCAGACTGTGATGTCTAAACTAAGTCTCCCTGGGCCTTTGCTGGGCTTTTCAGGTTTTATGCAGTCTGATTTCCAGCTGTTTCCTCCATTAACCAGATGGCTTCGTGCTCATACATCATTTCTACAATGGGGAAAGTAGACGTTGCAGTTAAATGGTTGCTTCTTCTGTATCTTTGGATGTGATATAAGATCAGAAATCTGCAAAGGGTGTCATTTTGAAAATTGACCAGCTTTTATAAGGTGTCCCTTTGTTTGACTTCCTGTCTTGCTGCAAGTGCCAATAATGGCTGTAATAAACAGTTCAGATCCAGAAATGATCTTTTCCATATATTTCATTTCACCGGTAACTTGGTGACAGACGTGGCTTTCGTTTGTTCTCACCGACTACACTCATTATTTAGTGTATCAGGCATATCATTTTATACATGCAGTCATCAAATTATTAGTGTCAGGTCCTCGGGGACTGTATTTCTGAACACCTCTTTTTCCAATCAGATTGAATTCAAGCTGTTTTTTAAACAGTGCTGCTTTGGTACGGAAGTAAATGAAATAGCAGGCAATGTTTTGGGACTATAAATGTCGGAGGGAGCCGGAGTGACGTGCCGCAGCAAAGAGCAGGCAGTACGGTCTGCTCGTGGTATGTTATCTGCCAGAAATTATACACGTGATACACGCGCAGACTCATTTCCAGCCAGGTCGTTGCAGTCGGTCACGTCTCGGCCACCGAAAACCCCAACCCGTTTTTCAACCGCCACGAGTGAGCACTTAAGCAGAGAGCTGGTCGTGCAGCAGATCTCACAAGTGGGGCTCCCTATTATTAAGAACATAGGCCTGCTGTTCAAATGTGGAAGACACCAGCTCCGATTTCATTCTTCTTTTTATTTTGTCCAGACTTACAGCGGCCAATTTTGAGGTAAACAAAAATCTTGGCGTGCACGATTTCCTGGTAATTAGCATGTAGCTCATTGTCTGCGTCGAGACATGCTTCGTGGGATATCGGCAAATGCACTCTCTGCATTTATGTAGGGGGGTTCAGCCGACGTATTCTCTTTAGGCCACTATAGACGCTACGTATTCGACAGGCAACTGTTTCCTGACCATTTGGAATCAATCAGAGCAAAACACCAGCTACACGTGTTTTGAAGAAAAGCCCCGAAGCCCAGAGACAACAAAATGTCTGCAGGCTAAAACAGCATATATGAAGTTCAGCCCGGATGAGAGCGGCCGAGCCAAACCTGTAGTCAGACCGAGACTGGCCGTGACACAGCAGGTCACACCTCTGGGTATTGCCGACGGCTACATAAAGACCCTAAGCTCTGAAAAGCAGTTTCAGCGTGACGATCCATCCACGCTCCTATTGTGCGACTGTAACACCGCAGCCGCTGCGCCGTGTTCCACCAACCCAACGCACAATGCTCGCCGGCCGTCTGTGTGCACGGATGTCGGTTTTGCTTGTGTCTGGCAGGATGCGGGTAACATTCCAGGATCGCTCTGTCCGGTTTCTGCTACTATGCATTACAGCGAATGCCACTCACAGGCCAGAGGGAACGGGCCGAAGTGTGTCGGTTCGTTCAATCCTGTTAATGTGGAACAGCATTTGATTAGATCCGCTCGGCGTTGGGGCGGCTGCATCAGTGTCTGAAGAGTCTCCGCTCTCTGTATGCCACTTAACGCTGATGTTAAAGTGCTGCGTTCAATGGGCCCCGTAAAAGAAAAGCGGGGCTACGTCACCGACGCGAGGCTGCGAGTGTGAAGATTAGCAGCACGGTGACGTGTTGCGTTACCATCGGCATGAAGGAAAAACGGCGTTGCATGTTTTGCATGCGGAGTGTCTTATAGACTCCTTCTTTGTTGTTGACACAGCTTCAGCTCAGATGGAGGTTCGAGGCCTGCTTCTCCCCCCTCCAGAGGAAGCCATCGCCTCTCAGTCATTCCTTTGTATTGTAAGAATAAAGAACTGAAATGTGAAAATTGCCAGAAGTGCATCATCCGTTCTGTCAAACGTTGAGGGTTGACTATTTTCACATCAGTGCGTGCATCAGCGCACGCCCAACTCGCTGTCAACCACATCACACCCACAGGGAGAGATGGAACCCCCCCAGCCAGGAGGTATCCCCCCTCGGAAACATACTGCCTTCCAAACATCTCATCTCATCCACAGAGAAGACATGAAATTGGTCAACATCTGTAGGGGTGTTCCTAAATGAACGGCGGGTGACCGAGGTCCGGATGATTGTGAATGCCTCACGTGGAATGCACGTCTCTTTGAAGAGGCCGGAATGGTTGGATTCATGTTTTAATAGGCGACGTAAAGACTTTGGTGTCTTCCCTCCACGTCGTTGGCGACTGCGTTAGCCGTGACTTGACAGTCACCTTGCTCCGGGCCCAGAAAAAACAGAGCTGGTTCAAGATGATGTATTTTTCCTTTGTGTTGTTTTTGAGAGAAAACTGTGTCTGCAGAGTCGAATTCGAATTGCAATCCAATTTTCAACAGTGCGAAGAACAGGACATTCCTGAGGACATATCATCTCCCTGTCACTGCTTTCCATTTCTACCGGGTCCTGCAGGAAAGCATTTAAATACGGAATGACGGGTGATTGTGCAGCCCATCGCCTATTCACCCTCTCCTCCCTCATTACTGCCTCTCTACTGCCCTCAATGCATGCCATTACTGTCCGTCTTTTTTAATGAGTAGACAGAGATAATGGACAAATGGAGGACTGGAAAGGTGGCAAGAGATGACTGAGGGATAAAAACCAGGCTATTTTGGTCGGCCTGCAGGTGCAGACGGCAGCAGTCTCCCCACTCACCAGGAGAAAAGTGATGAAGGCTCTAATGTGGCGGCGTGGATCGCCGGACGTCGCCAGCGCATTGCGAGGCCACACAGAGAGACAGAGATTCACCTAAATTGCATGATTTTGGAGAACCCGGAAAAAACCCACGCGGACACGGAGAGAACATGCAAACTGACAGAAAGGCCCCATGTTGGATTTGAAACTGCAACCTTCTTGTTGTGAGGCAACAGTTGCGCCACGGTGCCGCCAAACTGCATTATTTGAATTAGCTAAACAAATAAATGAATGACTCGTGATCTCTCAAATTTATACTTGAAACATTTAAACGCAAGTACTGAAAATTGTTGAAATAAACTGATAAAAGTAATCTTGTAGTTGTTAGCTACACTGACTGGTCTAAACTGACCCGAATAATACCAGTAATGTACAGCATGTATTGGGAGGTGTTAAGGGGGGGGGTTCATCTAAAGGCTGTATGGTCACATCTGACCAAAAGGTTCAGACCGAATCCCGACTTGTAGAGAAATAGTGAACATAATTGCGGCTGCGCTCACACTACCCGCTTGTGCGCTGCTAAAAGCAGGCTTTGACTCTTGTTCTCTGCACTCGGCCCCCCCCGCAGGCGGCTGGTGATGCAGGAGCTGCAAGCATGCAGGCGTGCAGGCAGACGGGGTGGGGCTGGCACCGGTTCGAAGGCCCCGGCGAGACGGAACCAGGAGAGCGTAGAGCCCCCCCCCCCCTGCGGGTTGTCCGGCTTAGAACAGCAGCGCCTTTTGTGTCTGCTGGTTATTTATAAACCCAGTAAACCCACAGCACATTCCAGGCTGCCATAAACTCACCTCACCTCATGTGTGTCCTCTTTGTCTCCGCTCGGAGTTGCATTGGAGCCGTCGGGATCAATCACTCTTACATCTGGTCTATTGAAGAGGACACAGAAAGCAGCCAGCGACTGTCTTCCTTTTCCAGTTCTGGAGCGGCACGGGTCGCCATCGGACTTCTTCCTTTCTTTTGTCAGTATTTCATTTGCACTCGGCTATATTGCATTTTTATGACGGCTGCTTATGGTCTTCAATGACTCATATTAATGGTGGTGGTGGGGGGGGGACTCCTTCACTGGCCAAATACCAGTAGTCCTCATTTTAATGTAAGCCTATTGCTGAACTTAACTTTTCCTTTTTTTTTCTTTTTCTTTTTAAAGTTCAACTTTTTCTCTCTGTCTGACCAAATGTCCCGGGAATTCCCTTTTTAAGTTTATGGGGAACAAAAAAAATAAATACACGCATCACATTTTCCAGGACAGCTTTTCTAAACATGGGACAGTTAAGCGTTCAGTTTGACGATGTTTCCATATGTAAAAAATGCTAAAACCTCACATGAAGCACTGATGAAGAAATGAAAGATACACTCTTTGTTTTTATGCCAGCATCTCAGGAGAGTCATTTGAGGTTCGTCCTCTTCTTCCTCGTCTGCCATTTTGCTCTGCCTGCAGCTAAATGCGCGTTTCCTGTTGCTGAGTCGAGAGAGCTGTTGGAGGAAATCCCAGCGCTAACGGGCATCCCTTCCTCTGCTGTTGAAATAGACTGTTACTCACAGCAAAGCTCCAGTGTGCTGCAGATATGCAGTATGGAAAAGTATTGTTGATGTTTTTACAGAGTACTTATTCAGGTATTTACTGCTGAAAATACGTTTTTAAGGGAAAATGTATGTTTTATTAAATCTTCTCCAATCAATGTTAACAGTTTAGTTCCGCTTTACTGCTGGGTAATATTTGTTTGACTCAGAGATAATTCCCCATAATAAGGGAATGCAGCATAAGTAATCATGCTTCCACTTGTTAGCCTTCTTGTAAATTTCAAATGGTTGTCATGGAAAATTAATAACATTTCCAAAAAGATGTTTTGACAACGGGAAATAAAGAATGAACTTCTACTGAATGAGCTAAGGTGGGCCCTGCAGGGTAACAAAACTGTGTGTGAACTTACACACAATGAAAATGAAATGGCAAGTTTTATGAATGAAACAAGTTTCAGGGTACGTCCTACTACCCTGTGTAGTTTCATTTCCATCTCTTGTTAGCTCCGTCAGGCCGCTGCTTTCTGTTAATATTATGATGCAGAGTGTTTCAACCAAGATGGTCAAAATGTCCTTCCCTCCCTCCATAATGGGAATAATGGAGACTTTCTTCTTTTCCTTTTTTTTTTTTACTGGAGTAATTAATTTCAAAAAAGACCTTTTTGTTTTTTCTCCCTTTCCATTGACTACCATACATATTTCTCGCAGTAATAACATCTCTTGGGTGATAATGAAAAGAGAGGATTGCACCATCCTGTAGAAAAGACCCACAACTACTGAAGACATCAGAGCAGTATTGCAGGCGATGGTAACCTCTGCCTGCCTCCGTGGGGGTTCTCAGATCTCTGTGAAAGACTTGTGTAGCTGAATTACAAACACACTGCAGAGACGCTTTTTTCTGATGACATTCTTTTTTTTTCTTCTCGTAGAAGCTTCAAGTTTAAATACTGGATGGCTTGTTTTATGTCTGTGAATCGAGGAAATAGAAAGCACTGTTTCTTCACCTTTCCTGTGGGTGTGTTTACAGGAGACTTTTGGAGACTTTAATTCAAAATCAATGTCAGGAAGGCTGGTTTTGGGGGCCGCTGCTTGCCTTCTGTTGTTCCTCTTTTTTTTCATAAGCTCCGTTGCTGCTAATTCTCACTGTGGGATGTTTTGTCTTTGATTGTAAACCATCATTATACCATTCGTGAACACAGCGGTTTAGCAGCATCCAACAGCGAAGGACTTAACGCAGCTTATGCGAGGTTTTAAAATGATCCCGTGTGAACAGACTGCTGTAGTTTATTTTTACCACATTTCACCACATTCCAACCACACCGGCTCTGACAAACGTGTGTGCTCTCGTACATTTCATTAGGCTCTTGGAAGGAAGGCTGCACCACTCGTATAGACTGTACGTGTGAACTCAGATCTGCAGTTTGCATGAAAGAGTTGCCCCTTAGTTTTTAGGGTTAAAACCTCCTCGGCGGCATTTGTTGCTTGTGGGTCTTGATATCATACAATAGTTCTACTTCTGATGCCTTGAATGGCCTTGGCAGTGGTACTTTTGCATGCGTCAGCCAAAAGCACTGTAATTTCCGTTCCTTTCAACCATTCATCAAAGTGTGTTCCGTGCTTCGAGAATGATTTCTTTTACTAAAGGCCTTTCTTTCAAAGCAACCTGTCGAGACATGAAACTTGTTTGAGATGAGAAATCCATCATTATATAAGCCATCGCTTTTTTTCTCCACATTTTGTATATTTTTTTAATTATAGAAATTTAGAAACGGGTCTGATTTGGCAGCTTCTTGGTGATGCATTCAGGGACATTTTATAATTGATGAAGAACAGCTTCGGCGTTCCATCGCATCTTCATTTGGCAAATGATGATATGTGTTCCAGAACAGAGCAGCTATCAAAGGATCATTGCTTTTGTCATCAACGTGTGATATACTTTGCAAAACCGATGACAGAATTGTGCAGCTGAAATTACCGATCGAATAAATGATTGAAATCAGCAAACTATTTTAATATTCAATACGTTCATGGAACCTTTTAATTGAAGCTGCCAAGAGGTCACGACCTCTGACTTTTTAAATGTGACATGTTGCTTGTTTTCTTCCCTCGATGGTAAATTATTCATCTTTGGGTTTTTTGATAGGAGCGCAGAGAAACTCATAACTTAACGATTTGCAGTCTTCTGAATATTTAAACTGTGATTCATTGACTGATGATGTCAGTTGTCAGGCTTCCCATCCCTTCTAGTCTCTGTGCCATAATGGGAATTATTATGCAGCAGACACTGAAAGAGAAAAAATAAATGTTCTGAATACAGATTTGTGCAAGGGAGCCTTTTACATTGTGTTTTTATGTTCTGTGTTTTTCCAACACCTTTTCCAACATCTCTGTGCTGTAGTTGATCATTTTTATTTATTATTATCAAGATTACCGGAAAATATGTATTTATTTTATATTATTTATTTATTTTTATTTCATTTATTTATCCGAATCTTCAGAATTTGAGGCTGTTGAACCTTTGCTCGTTTTTGAAAGTCACCTGAATTAATTACAGACGATCATTTAGTGGTTATTGATTGATTAAATGTGCTTCCATGTTCATGTGGTCCATATTTGATTTGTATGATCTTTTGTGCAGTACTTAATTTGAATGAAAAGGAAATCTGCCCCCTTCAGCTGTGCCAATATGGTCAGATTTTATTGGAGACAGAGTCTGTCACCACTGCTGTGAAAAAGTGTCCAGAGCTGGTGGGGGGGGCGGGATAATCCGAGAATAAAGCATGGAATTGGTGGGGGGCTTTGAGAGAGATAGAAGAGGGGTCCAGATGTACAACTCGACTATAAAATGCATGGGACTGCCTGAAAGCAGCTGCCAGACAGATGTGGCTTTTAATGAGCGTAAGACTAAAGGAGGAAACGGGTTAATGGGCGAGTATAAGGTGTCGCTGTGTAACCAAATGTCACCGTGGTGCTGTGTGTAGCGCAGGTAATGTGCAGAAAGAGTAAGAATATCCTTCCCCTCGGGAAATGTGAACCTACTGATGTGACAGCCCATCATTGTGCATCATAGCCCACAGCAGCAGAAGCTAAATGTTTAAGGTTCAGACAGGTGGGAAGTCAGACTTTTTTTTTTCCAGTGTCTCAACATCTTACTGCACAACATGTGACTTTTGGTGCAGCCCTTGTCAGCCGGAGACTGTCCTCTCAGGTCATGTGGGCGGTGCAAACCCACTGACGTGCAAAGATGAGCTACATCACAAGTCTGACGGTGGAAGGGATTTCAGACCTCCGACATTAAATGGCTGCATATTCACAACTAACACATTATCGAATTTTTCTGTCGCACTTTGAATGTATTTGTATTTTCCTGCGACGCCAGGCCATTCACTATAGATTCACAATATAGATTATTAAAAGAGCAAATTATTATCTGTGTGGGACGACATGCGTCTTTGTTATGTGTTGAACTCAGAGCTGCCCTTTTGTGCACTAAACGCTGATAATGTCCTGAAAACGCTCCCTTCACGTTTCTATAAATATTAATGTGGTCTGTTGTGATGGGATCAGGAATTGAGCGGAGCTCTGGGAGTCTTCCCAGGGCTCCGTTTTGAGGAGGAGTGTTGGGAGTTTAACGTGAGGTTAAATAAAGGTCACCTCCAACCCCCCCCCCCCCCCCCCCTGCTGGCTCTGCAGGAAACCGGTGAACCAGACAAACACTAATGTGGATGCTTATGGGCCGGATTTATGTACGATCATGTAATGGCATATTTAATTGGGCACCGAGTGGAAAAGCAGATGGGGGGGGGGGGGATCCATTTGTCGAGACGTATTCTTATGTGCTTTGTCTCATTGTTAATACGTAATATACTGAGATTCCCTGCGTGCACATAGCGTTATGGATTTTTGCTTTCCGCTGTGAGAAGAAACCGCAGTATGGCAGTTAGTGTTACTTAAAATCCAAGGCCAGCCTAGAAGCATTTAAAATACACCAGGGGAGAAGGTACGTTCATGCATACCTTTGCAGGGATAACGCTTCTCATTCTGAAACACCTCGGTTGAAGTGAGGCGGGAGCAATGGCTTGGTATGAGATGTAGTAAGCTACAGTTGTCTCGGTTGACGATCCATTATTAAAATAAGGTTGTTGATCGGGCTCTGCAGAGAGTCATGATGGCTGTGACTGTGACGCTCGGACAGCGTCTTCCATTAAGCAGCCTTTGTGGTGCTATTACAGGAGGAGTCTGTTGACAGTCACCCATGCATAAACGCTATCTTCTAGCATGGCAGCCGCAGAAACATCGCGCGCGCCTGAGTGGCCGGCCTTTCCAGGTTAAAATTAGGTTTTTTGCGCACAAAAACAATGACTGTGATGAGCGCAAAACTTCTGTCGGCCGTTATTGGCACAGCTTAAAGAATATAAAACATACTTCTCTGACATGTACAGATTCTGCACATGTCTTTTATTACAGTTGTGCGGGAGTGCATGTGTCACATTAGCTTCTGGCAGGAATTTGGATTAAAATTAACTTGGAAAAACATGCTCTGCTTTCCATGTGATGAGTCGTCCGATTGCTGGAAGCGTTTAATGTCTCGGAGGGTCACACTGAGATAAAAGATAAAGCACGCCCAGAGCCAGACCAGCTTCATATCATCTCCATCTGTCTGCCTGTCGGACCCTGAAGGCTCGATGTGATGAAAGGCAGGCTGCATGTAGAAGTTGAGTTACGGCAACCATTGAATCGTGACACAATTAGTTTCTGTGATCCTTTCAACTATCCTGTAATTTTGTAAGCGACTATATTTTCCAGTGTGTGATTTCAAACAGCATGCAAACATTAATACTTCTCATGTAGATTAATGTTAATGCATTCTGAGCTTCACTGGATTTGGGGGATGTTAAATCTGCAGAATAATCAACCAAATCTCATTAATTCTGTGATTCTGTTACAATAATATTGAACATTTTAAAAGATAAAAGATAAGGCATGAATCTAGCAGTAATTCTGCTTAAGATTCTCAAGTAATAATCACATGTAAAACCCAGCTCCATCAAAATCTGCAACCCCTGCCTATATTTTTATTTGAATTGTCTTTAAAAGGACATTTCTTTTCAGATGAATTGTTTGTGGTTGGAAATATCAGTTAAACTTAGACTAAAGAGGAAGGAAAGAAAAGCAGTTGACATTTTTTTCCACATTACTGAGGTGATGGTGTATTTTTCATAGGTATGAACTTTGCTCTTGGTAATGTATCACAAATAAAAGGAGCTAGTTGGATGCAGAAATAAAAAACAGTCGGTCTATAGAGGGCAAACGGGCAGGTCTCAACACCAATGGCTGTAAAGAATGCACCCCCCCTGCCATTCTGACCTTTGACCCTTCCGATGTAGGCCTCAGGGGGGGTCAGCCCACGTCTGTGGCGAGACAATCCTGCAGATACCTATTGAGCCCTGCTTTTTACTCCTTTACAATACCCCCTGCTTTTTTTTACACCGCATTCTTGACTACAAGTTTGGATTTAGGACCTGTATTCAGGGGGTTGCTTTTGTGCCTCCACACAAAGCTGGAGGGCGTGGGGGGGCACACACCCACACTGCTTCCTCCCCCTCTCTCTGCTTCTTCTATTGGCCAGTTTACACGAAGCCCGCTGACATTCTGCCGCTCATTTCCATTCATTTATCCCTGAATTATGAGTAAGAGTACACAGTGTGACTGGCAGTCAGCGACATATTAAGATTTTGTGTTTAGTGGGGCCGTTGCAAGGTGCAAGGTTTTTCCTGGTGCATTTAACCGTCACAATGAGCGTGAAGTGCAGGATGAGCATCTGCATTGGCCACAGAGGAGCTGATGGGAGTGAATGGCATGTACTGTAAAGATTTTCTGAGCATCTCGAGGCTCTCGAGCAAATCAAGGAAGTGCTGCAGAAAACTGTGACAGCAAAGCCCTGATTATGAAAGTTCCAAAAAAATAACATGCACAAGTGAAATGCAGTGAAGCTGAGGCAGATTCAAGCGTAACGCGTGCTGCACAGAGGCCGGCGGCTGAGCAGCTGTCACAAGCTTTGTGAGGCGTGAGACTCTTTACAGGGTGAAGAGATGTTGGGTCAAAGCAGCGCAGATGGAAGCGCAACGTAGCGCCGCGCTGGCCTTCATAGCGTTGGCTTGAGCGTGAATGCGAGCTTGGTGGGTGGGGGGGGGGGGGCTGCCTTTTGTAACAAAGAAGAGCAGCAACGTGGTTTTGAAGTGGATGCTGGCTGTTGCTGAGAACTCGGGGAGAAGGTTGGTTCTCGTCTATCTTCAAAGCAACACTGAGAGGAATAAGAGGAATATGCAGGATGAAGTTTTCTATGTGTTTTAAGGTTATTGGGTTATTGGCTGCCGAGAGGAAACCTGAGTTCAGCCTGCTCTCCCTCCCTCCACTACTGTAAATCTTTACGGTCACATCACAGTGTCTTCAGGTGCTTGCAATAAAAGTCCGGCACAAGACAAATGCGTGTTGAGCATGTCTTCAGGCACCTAATCTGTCCGTCAGACATGCAGCCTCCCATTGTCCCGCTAACAACTAACATCAATAGGAAGCCGTCAGTCACCTGACTCTTATCTCTTCTGTTCAGGAGATCATTGTATAAAATCTGAATGTTATTTGCCTGCTCTATGAAAAACATTCTTCTTGGCACGAGTGTAAAGATGAGAAACAGTTTGCTGCGTAATAAACTGACTTTATGAATTTCTGAGTAGGTTACAAAATCTATTTATCAATACTGCAGGTCTCGGTCTTCATGCATGACATGAGAACTTGGTTCTGCGTTTTCCAAGATAACACTTGATTGTCACCATGTGTTCTCGATAGCTGAAGCTAACGGCGCTGTGCTGCGATCAGAAGCACAGCAGGGGGGTTCCTCTTACATCTTCTGCTGCAAAGGGGCTGACTTTCCTTTGTAGTTGGTTGGTACTCCTGTTCAATCAGCGCACGGAGCTTCCGGCTGATGCCTCTGGCCTGACCGGCCCAGTGAAAGCACATCTGTGAGGAGGTAAAGTTTGAACGACGATGGCTGAAATGGACACATTGAGTGATTCTATTGTTGCTCTCACTGACGATGTTCTCGCCTCACCAGCCCTGCTGCAGAAAAGCATCGGTCAGACAGCTGGATGCAGCTCCTCTGGGTTTCCAAACGGACCGGGTTCAAAACTGAAGCAGATGTGAAACTCTTAGGCCTCAAATCTGTCGGTTGGGGGGGGGGGGGGGGCATGTTTATGCATAATGGTCCACTGGTGCACAGTGGCCTAATTTGCTTTTCTGTAGCCATGCGTGATCCAATTAGCATGATGAGTGCTGGACTCAGGCTAATGTGTGCATGTCAAAAATGAGTAAGTGAGTCGTTAGTGTGGACATCCAGCTCTCCTTAGAGTCTAAACAAACTGACTGGCTTTTATTGACATCCTTAAACCAACCTGTATCTATCTAATGCATGTTTCCGAGCCCATTGTGCTGCAGGGCGTTTAATCTCCGTTGATCGTGATAACCGAGAAAATGTTTGCGATCGAGTGACTACCGGTAATCTGCGCAGAATCTACTGGATAGCCGTCATATATCGATAGAGGGAGCAGTGATTGTTTCTATCTTTGATTATTCTGCGGAATATTTTCTCAGTTAATATATTTTTGTCTCAAGTAAGATGCAAATGTTCAGCAGCACTTTCCAGGAGTGCAACATTACCAAATGTTTGTCTGTGAAGGTTCCCAGTCGTCCTGTGTGTGGCGGGTCTTTGTGCTGAATAAAGTTTTATTCATTGAAGAAGCCTCTTTGATGAGCCCAGTT
Organism: Brachionichthys hirsutus; assembly: GCF_040956055.1. Classification (NCBI taxonomy): domain Eukaryota; kingdom Metazoa; phylum Chordata; class Actinopteri; order Lophiiformes; family Brachionichthyidae; genus Brachionichthys; species Brachionichthys hirsutus. Next base: position 7,535,312 of record NC_090907.1, read on the forward strand.
GTATTCAATGGAACAGCTTCATTTAGGGAAGCTCATCTTTAGAATTGGCTTGAATTGTGCTGTGATCTGTGGCTCATTGGACTGATCAGCGGTATCGGTGTGTTTTTGTAACCCTCTGCAAGAATACTGATGAGCAAAAGACTTGAATGTAATAGTTTCAGCTCTACATAAGAAACAACAGCCTTCGGCTCTATGTAACAAGATAATGTTTTTCAGAAACGATCGCTGCAGCATGTGGTCTTCCTGATTTCTTCCTGATGAAGACTGGAATGTTTCTGTGCGAGCCTCTTCTTCATTGCTCTGCAGGAGGCAAGTCAGACAAGCCAGCGACTTATGTAGGGCTGTTCAGCCTCGGTGGAGGTTTGTGCTTGACCCTAAAAGGACCTAGCATTCGGGGCTACATAGATCTGCAGCCACAGATGATTCAAGAATTAATGGCAGCTTAAAGAGGAAGAGGAGGTTCTGCCTCCGAGGCTGCAACTCAGCTGCACTTTTAATGGAGCGGCGTGACTGCACTGAAAAGATTAGGTACAAACCACTTATAACCTTTTAATAATGATGACCCAGATCACCATGTGCATGGTGTAAGGTCAGAGTGCTTTTCTAGTTTCTCTTTTGAATGTGTGGAGACGTGCATCGTCCACAGTGGATTAATCCTGTAATAGTGTGCCCGAAGTCTTCTGTAAGACTCATTATTAGATCACATTTTCTTTTTTGTCTGATACTATATTTTATGACTGAGCTAAAGGAAGCTGCATCCCATCAGCTGAAAGCGGTTTATTGTAATAGGGATCTGTCGGTAAAGCAGATGTTCTAGTTCCATATTGCATGTCATCTGTAATTCAGTGAACTCAGGCCTGTTTTTAAAATCACGTTACGCTGTGTCATCCCTTGGTGTGGGATTCCTCAGGGCCCCGGCACGCTATGCATTTCTTAACACGTTGGAGCTAGTGCAGAACCAATCGCTCCATCGCCCAGCGTTCGTTTTTCCTCCAGTGGTTCTTGCACATCTTAAATCCGTCTTTCAATCTCACGTCACGCGCTTGGATGCCAGCAGGAAGCTCAGTGAAGTGATGTCAGGTATGTGAGCTTCTGGAGACAGTCGCGGTTTAATGCCCTAAACTCGGTTTGTGAGCAGAGAAGAACTTTCCAGAGCAGCATGAAGTGTTTGTGTGGTAAAACCGTGGAAGGCACTGACAGACTTCCAGACCAACATTGCCCGGAGGCTCCCGGTCGTCGTGTCCGTGGAACAAGACCGCCTGACCTCTGCTGCTGTCGGTACGCATTACAGCGTACAGTAATGCGTAAGAGGGAGACGCACAATATGAGGAAAACACACACACTGTGCAAGTGTTGCCCCCCCCGCTCTTACCCAGAGGTGCTTTGTGCTCAGCTGCTGCGGTGATGTCACTGATTTCAAAACAAAACAAAAAGAGAAGGAACAAAAGAAAAGGTTTCCATCAAGCTGGAGCTCGGCGGTGACCCAACTCCAAGGTTACTTCACTGAGCTTCAGGGAAAAGCAGCGCTCACTTCATTGGGCACACAACCTGCTTGAGTGATGGGCAGCAGACCATTATTATACTCTATTATGTAGGTAGGCAGAACATGAATTAGATAAAAGCAGCATTAAATGTGGCTGTTTTATGCTTTGAGTCTGGCTTTTAATTTTCCTTTTTGTGCTTTAATTTACTAGAGGCTGATTAAAAGCCTTTTGATTTGATCATAACCTGAAGAACTTAGCTGAAAAAAAAGGGTGAGGTATTGCAGAAAGTTTCTTGTTTTACTTTGGGTTTGGATTTGTATTCGCTCTCTTTCTTTCTTTCTTTCTGTTTTGTACTTGCTGATTCAGCAACATTGTACGGCGCTGATTGCTGCTCTTTACCAGACAGGGCTGTTTTCTGTTCACAGCCTGAAGATGCCTTTTTCTGATACGTGAAATGCTTGATCTGCCCTTTGATGTCGGGGACTTGACTGATGGCTCTATGTATAGCAGTTGGTTCATGCACAAAATTCCAGCGAAGAAGCTTCTCCTCTGTCTTCATGGGGCCGTATCTATATCAGCTATGCATGTCCGAGGCGTTGGCATTCAAGGCTACTATCAGTCATATTTCCAGGAATCTCTACTAATTCCCAGGGTTCCGATTTCTCTTTTACCGCAGAGCGACATTTGCTGAATTCCTCGACGTGCACTCTGCTTTTGAACTTGTACTCATGACACAGCAGGGTCACAATGAGTTCAGCCTTTCTATTGCAGCAGTGTCTTATTTTTTTATTCCCCCCTTCTTGCACCGGAGTGTATTTTAAATGACCTCGGCCTGTGTTTGTGCTAATAGATATATCCGATGCTGCTCATTTGATATGTGGTTTGCTTTTACCATCGTATTCCAGGAGAACGTCTTGCAGCTTGTTGAACACGTAATTTGAAACTGGGTAAACTTGCGTTTTCCAGCTGCTGAGTTGAAATCAATACGTCTTTTTAAAATCTTTCCATCCGTCTATGTTTTCCAGCCTCTCATCTCCTCTTTTTTTTTTCTTCCTTTCTCCCGTTTTACAGATGAAGCTGTGGAACAAATACAAGGTAACCAGTATCCCATCGCTGGTGTTTGTGGACGCAGCTACGGGGAAGGTTGTGTGTCGAAATGGTCTGCTGGTAGTGAGAGATGACCCTAAAGGTGAGGCACACACACACACACACAGTCTGACCTTAATCTTCTTTACTGAATGATTAACTCAACCTCATCCAGCAGTCATTCAACCCTAACAGGTATTCCCTCCGGGCTATGGGCGACAGATGGGAGACTTCCTCTCCTGTTTATAATCTTTTGTAAAATGTCTTTAAGACAATAATACGCCCAAATTAATTTGTGCTCTTTCTTCATCGGTTATTGTTCTCCTCCACTTGTTCCTCACTGAGCAGCTGCAGGAAGAAACAGAAATTTTAGCACTTTATCGTGTTGAAATCAGCCAGTGCTATTAATTCCCCGTTTTTTTTCTGATCTTGACCATTGGAGCAGAAGAAGTAGTGGGAACAGTAACGTGGGGTGATTACAGTAAGGACTGCCAGCCATGCCTCAAATGATGCAAAACCATATGAGGGACGTGAAGGAAACACAGATGCGTCATAAAGAGCGGATGCCAGACAGATTGCAGCTTTAGATAGATATCCTGTCCTTGATTGGATTAAACATCACAAAGGATGAAGAGCTCATCACTGATCATCAGGCTTATCAATCTGCCTTCTGCTTTCTTCACCAGAAAAGCATTCCGTTCCTCTTCTCCACACGGTTTGATTTGTTTCCTGCTGTCGTTTGTGTTGGTGCTGCCATAATTATAGCGCTGCCTAAATATTGTAGTGTGTCCACATCTCTCTCACTCCATCTGCTAAACCTGTCATTCCTGCACTTTGAAGAGGAGGTAGAGAATTAACAAGGGTTGGATTGCATTCCTTCGCTGCACAGAGGACATCGTTTTGTGGTTTAAAGATCTCAATATTTAGAGACATTGCCTCTTCAGACTTTATTAAATCAACTGTGAGATAAAAAAAAGTTCCCTGAGTTTGCGGAAAGGCCTGAAGGCAACACAGCAGCAGAATTGATTTCATGTGAGTGCAACAAATTTTGCAGCCTTGCTAAGGAAATTCAGTCCAGGCTTGCGTTATTAACAACAATTTATTAAATGTTCTTCCAAACGAGGCTGAAGATAAAATCTCTTGGCCTCAGCAGTTCCTGACATGACCAATCATTTCAGCAACTGCAACTGCAGCTGCAGAAAGGAGCACAGAAAGTTATCTGCACGTCGAGGCAGGGAGGGCCGGTGAACCACGCAGGGCTCTTAGTGAAAGGCCTGTGTTGAGCGGCAGCGGGGCCGCCTGCAGGGCGGTGATGGAGTGCACTTTTATAATCAGGCCAACAATGAAAGGCTGTGGCAGTGCAGACGCGTCATTCCTCCTTTATGAAGCCAGAGAGAGCCAGACTCGCATAAAGAGGCCATTATGGACCAGCCATACAGGGATTGCTGTGATTACCTCGGCTGCACCAAATACAGCTCCAGAGCTCGATGGCGAAGGAAGGGATTTATTTCTTTATTTACAGCCTCTAAAAATGTAAAGAAACCACTGTTTCTTCTGTTGTTATCAAACTACATGGAATAATTATAATTTTGTTTCTTCTTTTCTCTCCTATGATTTTCTTTTATTGATTGAATAGATGGATTGATGACATTTGCTGCACACGTTCTCTCATGTTCCCATCGGCATAAATGCATCTCTGCGACATTTGATCTAGCACCATCATCAGGTTTAAATGTGGATTTGGATTTTAACTACTCAGGAATATTTACTTTTACTTTCCGATTAGCCTTCAGCTAGAAGTTGCATTTAATGCTAAAACATTTGCTCAAAAGAATTGTCGAATTAAATGAAAATCTAAATCAAGGTATCTGCTAAACATCAATATGGGCACATTGTCCTTGCAGACATGTTTGCTGATTTGTTTTTTCTTATCTTTCTTTTTCCCTGTGCCCCCCCCCCCTCTGCCTACCTTCTCCCAGGCCTGGAGTTCCCCTGGGGACCGAAGCCATTTGCAGAGGTGGTGGCGGGGCCCCTGCTGAGGAACAACAGACAGACGACAGACATCAGCTCCCTGGAGGGACACTACGTGGGAGTATACTTCTCAGCACACTGGGTGAGTCCAGAAAGTAGAGGAGACGAGCATTTTTTTTACTTTTCTGGACTCCTGCTTCTTGCCGACGTGAGAAGGAGGAACAGGAAATGACTTCACATTTAGTGGCGACAGATAAGGAAGAGGAGCCGGAGTGCAGCGGCGGCTCCATTGTGCCCTTGTGTTTACATTAGCTGTGGTTGGCTATCGCTGACAGTCTGGGTCCAGTGACAGATCGGAAACTGAAAAAGTCCCAAGCGGCTTTAAAGGAGTTTATTTGCTAAATTTTAACACCAAACTCCCTCAGGACAAAAAGGCAAAAAATAAATAAATGCCATCCATACCACCGCCGGGGAGAACATCGACTGTCCAAACGCACAATCACGGCGCCACAAACGCTCTCTCGTGCTTGGGTATTAGCGTGTAAAGAGATCCAGCCTGTGTTTAAAAGAAACCGGATCCAAATCACGAGAGAATCGCTGCGTTGGCGTTTTGTGAGAGGAGAGAGAGAGATTTTTTGAAAATGCCCAAATAGGTGGAGCCACAGGAATATCTAATACCTGCGTTGCGTACTTTCACTCATTCAGGATGCTTTCCTCTTCCCTTTCTCTCAGTGCCCACCGTGCCGCAGTTTGACCCGGGTTTTGGTGGAGTCGTACCGAACCATCAAAGAGACTGGTCAGAAGTTTGAGATCGTGTTTGTCAGCGCTGACAGGTGTGGCGATGGATGCGCACATCTGTCTGTGTCTATTACAGCTATAAATAACCCTCCTGCTCCATTCAGTTGTTCATCGATACCACCGAATCACCATCTGCTTGGATGCTTTCCAACCATCTCCAGGTCGGAGGATTCCTTCGAGCAGTACTTCAGCGAAATGCCGTGGTTGGCGGTGCCATATCCGGATGAGGCTCGGCGGTCAAGACTCAACAGGCTCTACGGAATACAAGGTATTTTACAAGCGCTTCCTCCTGTAGGTCTCTTCCCCAGCTGAAACCCCAGCGTGATGGCTGTCAGCTGTCTGCAGCGGGGAGCAGACGTTGCCCCGCAGCCGGAGGTGCCGCGGCTCTCCCTCTGCTCCTCGCTCCTCTTTCCCTGGTTGTCCACTCTGTGCGTTTGCCGGTTGAGGCCAGCTCTCTCTCTCTCTCTCTCTCTCTCTCTCTCTCTCTGGCTTCTCCTGCGAAGCCTGTGAGGAACGCAGGGAGGAACAAGTCCACGCTCCGCCCCTCTCATGCTCAAACCCATGCACTTCATAATGTGCCCCCCCCCCCCCCCCACCTCTGTTAACTCGGTCCACATGCGCTGACAGGAATGCAGTCACACGCTTTGTCGGCTGACTGACGTTAAATAAAATAGAGGCGAGTGTAATGTGAGGAGGAGCGACAAACGATGGCATTTCTTTTAAAAAGTGGGAACGTCGGGAGTCAGAAGATTCCTGCAACATTCTCACAACAAAGAGAATGTGGATGGGAGGGGAAGCAGGCTGTGTCATCCATCCACCCATTTCCGGGAGTTGCTGGAGCCCCTCCCAGCTTGCTGTGCACGAGAGGCGGCGTGCACACACAGAGACAGACAATCATTCACGCACACAGCCTCCCCTACCGACGAGTTGGAATAATCAGTTCATCTAAATTGCATGTTTTTGGAGGTGGGAGGGAACCGGAGAGCCTGGTGAAAACCCACACAGAGGGGGTTCGAACCCGCCACCTTCTTGCTGTGTGGCGACACCGCTAACCACTACGCCGCAACGTTCCTTCTCTTCGCCTCTCACGTGATCTCTGCCTCTTCTCGTCCCTTTTTTCCAGGCATTCCCACGTTGATTCTGCTGGACGCAGAAGGTCACATGATCACAAGACAGGGCCGTGTGGAGGTGCTGAACGACACAGAGTGCCGCCTCTTTCCCTGGCACCCTCGGCCGGTGCTTGAGCTGAGCGAGGCGAACGCTGTGCAGCTCCACGAGGGGCCCTGCCTCGTCCTGTTCGTAGGTGAGCGGTCCAGTGTTAATCGTGCAGCTCCACACGGGCGAGGGGGTCCTGGAGCTCCTCGAGCATGAATGGCGTGACATTTACCTGAGCTGTATTAAACGTCAGATTCTGTAGATAATTCTTGCAGTATTAAAAGGTCCAAAGGCCTTGAAGTATTTCAGTATGTGTCTGTTTATATGGTAATTGAAGCAAAAGGCTGGAGGGTTTGGAAAGCATTGGAAGGTGACTCACACCTGACTGGAGGACAGTTTGCTGCTCTTCTTGTGAGAATTGATTCATGTCAAAGTTGTATTTGATAACAAGGTAGGACATGGCCCCCGAAAGACTTTCCGGGGTCTTAAAGTGCTTCACTCATCTGTACATTTTTACCCCCCCTTCCCGGCTCATTCAGATGCTGAGGAGGAAGGGGAATTGGAGCCTGCCAAGGAGCTCATTCAGCCGATAGCAGAGAAACTGATGGCCAAGTACAAAGCCAAGGAGGAGGAGATGCCGCTGCTGTTCTTTGTGGCTGGAGAGGTGAGATGAACTCCCACAGAGGCCGCATCCAAACAATCCCCCCATCTCCACCCACATATTCCCTGTGTGAGACGGACAATTGCATTTTCATACCTCTCGTTACCTTACGATGTTCTGTCGACCTCTCCAGAGCTCGTGGAGAGCAGCAGCTCACACGATTACCAGATTAGCTCCCTCTTCCCGGTTTCCCCTTCTCCCTGCCCTCCAGGGCTCCTTTCTGCCAGCAATCAGGGGGCACTGCACCAGTTTCTCGTGTCACACGTTAAGGGTGGACTCGGGTTTCAGCCGTCGGGCTTGAACATGTGTTTTAGAGCCTCGCCCTGTATCTGTCCAAAGCCGCTCCACCCTGATGCAAACATGAAATGTCACTGGCATGCTTCATGTTCATTGTCAATGTGCCAATATTTATTAGCTCTAATACAAAGAACTGTTTTTTTGGCTCGGTTGCCCATGCCGGGACAGCTGCTGGGTTTCCTGTGTCCATGAGACAGCAGCGTGTTGGCCATCTCTCAGAAGGAGGCTGAGCAAAATTACACGCCATATTGCCGCCTCGGCACAGAGGAGCGTACACATTTATAATCACAGAATGAAACGATCCTTTGTTCTGTCATTTCGGCCTTGCAATGGCTTTTGGATGAGAAATGAGTTTTTCTGGCATTACGTCATCTCAGAAGAATTTGAAAAAGTTTGCTTGCAAGCAACAGTTGCTTGTTTCCTGTGATTCATCTCGTTTTTGCGTGAAGAGCTTGATGAATAGCATATGTTTAGTCATGCCAGTGACGTGGCTTGAGATGACGATGCCATTCTGTCTTCTATCAGTTCGTTTAGTCCAGACTGAAGTATCTCGACCGCTGTTTCACAGATACCAAGAGATTCACAAATCAATTAAAGTAAGACTTCATTTTTGAGGATTTCTTTTCCCACCACAGGATATGCACTTTAAATAATATCAGAAAAAGTAACACAGTGCACATCCACAAAAAAATCAACAAAACCCCTCAGGTGAGAGTATTTGCATTAATATAAGCTATTTCAGCTTAGCAGCCATTTTGAAATATACATGCGTATTAGTAAAGGAAGAAGTACTAGTTGATGGAAATGAAAATCAATCCAATACAAAATAGTTTTAATGCAAATAATAAAATTCACTTTTTGGAATTGGCAAAAGATGCACTTCACATCATTCCTGATATACTTGGACAATTAATCAAAGACAAAGAAGAACAGTTTACATGATGTGCTTCAAATACCTACTTCACCATTTAAAACAAAGGTATTAGTTGTTGCCATGGAAATTAGGCATTACTCCATGTTACTACCATGTTAGCCAAGGTTTATTAAAAAATGAGGAAATGTTTTTTTATTTTTTTTATATTAGATTCCCCAGACAAATGTGTTTACAGAATGGTTAAGTGTGTGTGTGTGTGTGTGGGTGAAATCCTAAAAGCTATATGATCTTGTCTTATATCGGACATTCTTTTTTTAAAAAGAAGAAATAAATAAAAAAATAATTTAACAAACTCTTTTGAATGTCCTATTTCCTGTAGCTCAACTCTTCCTCGGTTCTTTGGATCTGCCGTCTCTTTATCTGACGTGTGCACACACCACCTAAAGCTGTTATCGCATGCAGGACTATACACTGCTAGTCATTCTACGATTTCTCAACGGGGGCTTTGGCACGTGGCATTAAAGTGGGGAGGTTTGCTATAATTATCCGTTCATCCCTTATCAGATGGTCATCATCTGTGAAATGCCACGGCGCCTCCATAATCAGAATAAGCCTGCTACGACCCAGAAGGTTCCACATGAAAACACATGCTGAGCGGTGAGTGCAGGCTACAGCGGAGCGGCCCTTTTGTCTGTTTTGTTCTGAGCTAAGCTGCAGAGGGCGGGTGGGGGGGGGGGGCTCTGAAACCACTGCACCTCACTAGAAGCAGAGAAGCCAAACAAAAGAAGATGCATGGCTTCCTACGGAGTTGAAGCCTGACACAGAGGTTATATTTTCTCACATCGGCGGCTGGGAAGGCCACGGTGACAGATTGTGGGACTTTCCTCTTTGTGGTTTCTTTACACTGTTTCCAGTTTAACATTAGGCTGCTATTTGCAGCATCAGGCAATAGTTCTTCCGTAACAGCATTGTCCTTTGCGACGGCTTACGTCTGCGCGTATCAAGCAGTGTAATGAAATGAGCTCCGTTCAGAGGATGTTCGCTGTCTCCAAAGAAATACCACATTTTGGCTCATTTGTTCCATCTGTTGGCAGTTTTGCAACGCAGAGGTCACAGACTTCATCTTGGCACGCTTATCCTTTTTAGGTAGCAGCACTGCCGAGCTGCACAAGGAGAAGCCTGTATGCTTTTCTTTTAGCAGAGAAGACGGATAAAAGGACCGAACGTTTAAGCGTTCTATATGTAGCAGGAAATCCATCCAAAGTTCTCTTATCTTTGACTTTGCTTTGACAAATCTCACACTGGCACATAAATAAGCAGCATTGACCCCCCCCCCACACACACACACACTCACACTCTTTGTAACAGTGACACCGCCTGGCGCCTCCTTGTTCTGCATTTGAAGCTGATCTTTAGTAACTTTGAATCTCCGTCTGAGGCAGCAAACTACGCTGAGGGGAAATCAGGTCATGCTGGCGCGATGGAGTCTTAACAAGTAAACTGTGAGCCTTTCCAAAGCCAAACACATGAAATCTATTTGACGTAAGAGATTGTTAAAGCATCAGCGTCAAGGCAGACTCCAGACTGCATCTAACTCTGGAATACGTGTGATTTCTCATTCAGTGTTGAGAATTAATGATCCCTTCAAGCCTGTTTGAAAGTTGCCTGCCTGCATGCCAGCGATTCATTTCTGTCGCCTGTGACCAGAGAGGTTGTAATCCTGACTTGGGAAAGGAGGAGAAGTCTCATCAAACCTCACAAAGAGCATGCTTTGAAGCATTTCACCCACAGAAGCTGTCTGCTTGGATTCTTCACATCTATGGGTTGCTGTTGCGCTCTCTCTCTCTCTCTCTCACCCATGATCATTATTCAGATGCTCTTTGATGTGACTTGTCTGACGTGTGTGAGCTTTTGAAAGGGGAAGCCTGTTGTTGGACCTCTTCCTGGTTCCTTCCTGCTTGTCCACACAGCAGGGTGTGTGACAAGTCTGGACTGAAGACCAGCAAAGAATCAACCCTCATGGTTATCCTGGAACAAATGATAGAACGCTCTACGCGATATTCGAGGACTCTTTATGTACACATTCATGTTTTATTCTTTAAGCAGAGCTTTTTATTGTACTTGCACCTTCTGAATCTGCTTTGAAATGTAACCAAGACATCCTCGCTCCTTTCCAACAAAACTTGTAAACTGTAAAGTCACTGTGAACACAGCTCCAGGCCGTTTCCCCACGAAGAAGCCATCCATCAGTGCATGCGGGGACTGCGCCACTATACCGTCACTTCAATCTGTTTTTTTCCCCTCCCTCCTTTTCCACAGGACGACATGACTGACTCTCTGCGGGATTATACGAACCTTCCCGAAGCAGCTCCTCTGCTCACTATCCTGGACATGTCGGCCCGTGCCAAGTACGTTCGAGATGTAGAGGAGATCACACCGGCTGTGGTGGAGCAATTTGTCAGTGACTTCCTGGCTGAAAAGCTCAAACCAGAGCCCATCTAAGAGGAACTCCAAATATAAAATAGCCACGCTATATGGGGCTGACTCCATCGTTGAACCCGGCCTGTTGCTACGCCCCTCACCCTTTCCAGTCTCCCACCTCCCCCTGACTCTGTCAGACTGTTAGAGAGATGTCTCACTTTTTACTGACATTTTAACATCTTTTTTTAAGTCGCGTTCCTCTTTTCACGGAGTCCTCTTTCTCCTGTGGTGCCTTGCAATGATGATAGTCCCTACAGTAATATATATGGAGATTCTGTCAATTCGTTTGTTATGGCTACAAGAAAGGTTTTTATTTTTTAATGCGATAGCTTTTGTGAACTCCAGAGCAAATCCAGAAATTCCCCGATGGACCTACTTTACTCCGCTGATGCTTTGCTCTGTGTTTCGTGTGCAGGATCCTTGTAACTTTTGGTTTCTGAATGATAAAGAACAAAATGCATTTTTGCAGTTGTGAATCACATGTGCAAATGTGCTCAGCCCTCAGTTGGGTGAAGCACAGAAGCGTTTATGGTCCTATTTAAAGACAAGGATGACAGGTCCACATGCAGTACAGTTCTCATTCTACATGTTTGTAACAGAGCAATGGCTGATTTTAACCCCCCCCCCCCCCATGTAATTGTAAACTTTGCGTGTGAGTGTAATGTGAGTGAAAATCATATTTTGTCAGTAGTTGAATGCTGGTTCTCATCTCAGTCATGAGGATTTTCTGGGAAGGTCCCTAATGAAAAGGCCATCTTATTTCTGAAGGCACAAAATGACATTGGAAAAAATGTTGAATGTATAAATCTCTGTATTCCGTTACTTCTCTCATTCTCACAACCATTAAAAATTCACTGTCAAGCACAAACATTTGTCCCTTTTTAAGCTCATGTAAAATTCATAGAATGAAATGACTCGCCAGTTTCTTGTATTTAAATGAGATATGGGCTCAGAGAAACTCAATGAAAATTGTTGATATAAGGCACAGGCTGGTTATTAATTTTACTGTCATTCATGATTCATATTTCTATGAATGGGAGTTTTATTGTAGAAAACAAATTGGTCAAATTAAAGGGATAGCTTTTCTATGACTTTTTCACTCATACCTTAACCATTGGAGATCCAGCATTCTGGCTCACTGAAAGGTAATTGTGGATGGTAGAACTAGCCACCGGTGATGGATTGTTTTTGGCTATCAACAGGACATCATGAAACTGGGTATAAAGACAAGCAGTGAGGGTTCCCGTCGTCGCAGCAGCAACAAAAACGTTACCTTTACCTGAGAACCATGCGAGTTTAGACACGTCTTTGATATGTGTGAGTCCCTAGATACTCATTTCGACTCAGTCAAAGGAAGAAAGCCACAACGAAACAGCTGGACAGAGGGAAGGACTTTTGTAGTCAAAATTAAATTAGAATGAAAGTAGTTAATCATAAAAATGATTCAAGATTCAAGATACTTTATTATCATTATGCGAACATAATAAAATCGTGAGAAGGCCTGTGGCTCAAGGCACACATCATAACATAATAAAATCAAAAACTAAATTCTTCCTCTTAAATGAGTCTTGCATGCAGCCATAAAAAAAGACAACCATATCACAAATCCCTGATTTAAATGCAGTGCTTTATTATTAGCAGACCACTATGTAGAAGTGGGCTGCAGTTACAGCGACACCAGAGGGAACGCACGGATATTTAGGACCAACATCATGCAAAGTCCTGTTAAGCTTTAGATTTCCAGTTCCTTCCAGATGTTTGGATGACTTTCAGGAGTTGCTTCCTGCCCTCAAATAAAAGAACACTGGCAGCCATTGCTGAATTCAAGCTGTTCACTTCAGGAACAACAGGAATAAAGAGTCTGTGACCAGATGTTTTCTTGGCCAATTGGACCGCTTCTGGACTCAGACCCCAAGTCTCTCCTCCAATCACAAGAGCAACAGGACTGTGAGCCCAACTTTCATGGTACAACTTTGTTTCCACTTCGGGAAATTCATAATCAGCATCGAAGCCAGAATCAGAATCGGAATCAGTATCAGAATCAGAATCAGAATCAGAATCGTACTCCTCGTAGCGCATGTTTTTGTGATTTGACCGTGTGCTGATCCACCCAAAGTCTCCCGCTTTGGAGGTTTTGCGGGACAAATTCACTTGTGAATCCTTTGTTTCTTTACTTGCGTCGGGACCACAGTTGCTGTCAGCCACATGCACAATCGCAGATTGAGGGAGGTGATTTTCAACATCCTCCCACTTCAGGCTGGAATGGATGGGAAGGCGGAAATGAGCACCCATTGCTGCACGGAGAACTTTAGGTTCCCAGGCATCAACGCAACCTGCAGGAATCATTAATAGGACGAGTGAGTAAAGGCAAAGGAGCAAAGTCAATATCAAGCAGTAGAAATGCCTCATTAACATGGATAATATGACGTACCTTTGGTGAGCAGGACATCATGGCATCCAGCAGCAGCAGCAGACCGCAATATAGTCCCAAGGTTGCCAGGGTCACGGATGTTGTCACATATCAGTGTCAATGGAACTGAACAATCTCTGTTTATGAAGTTCAACCTTGACGGGTTCGGGCGAGAGAATATGGCTAAAACAAAGAAGCAGCAAAATTAACAACACTTCAATTGAATATTTGGTCTTCCCAAAACAACATTTGAGACCCTCACCGATCACTCCTTGTGGGGTCACAAGCTCAGACCAGATCTTGATGTCCTCAAATTTCACTTTCACCAATGTGGCCCTTTTCAGCTTGTCTAAGGGCAGCTCTTTGAGCCGGTCAACCTGACTGAAGAACACAATCTGTGGGTTGGCTCCAGCATCAAGGGCATCGCTGATCAAACGCCTGCCCTCCAGGAGGATTTTCCCCTGGTGCTCCCGGAATGCTCTTGAACGAGCAACACTCACTACCCTCCTGCAGGACAGACAAGGGGAGATGGATTAGCCAATGTGAACATTAATAAATAAAGCAACTTCAGACTTAATTTGTGCATCTTGAATGTTTTGATATGCTCTCTATACCAAAGGACAAAGTGGTTCACAACTAACCCCCATATAAGGCATTTAATATAATTATAAAGTCCAAATCTGTTATCCACAAAGTACAGCCTGTCTGCATTTCATCAGTGTAGGAGGGTTATTATTATTATTCAGTTTTCATTTTATTATTTGTGGAGTTACTGCATCAGAATAAATATAGATTTTCAGCATGAAATGGTAGCAGAAATGTGAACAGAAGTAGTCTGTCAAAGCAGCCTACAACCGAGAAAAGAATTCCAGATTAAGCAGCCATTACTACTCTCAAAATGGTTTCTGTACGTTGGTACCAAACCCACAAAGTGCTGTGACAACCACTGAAACTCACGCCAGCCTTTTATCCCCAGGAAAAGCCCTCTCGAAGCGCAGGCGGCCTCCTTCCTCCTCTGCAGGGAGGCCAGCTTCGCTGAGAAGTTCATGCTCGTCGTCTCTCGTTTTGACAAAGTGACTTTCTTCGTGACGACTTGTTTCTGCTGCTTTTAGCGCCCTCTCCCGCTTGACGTTTGCCACTGCTGGCTGAGATTTGGGGGTTATCTTGAAAACATTGTCCGTGTCATTTTCGGGAAATAACACCCTCACCGGTTTCCTCTTCAGTCCGCGCACATAGCGTTTTTGTTCCACAACAATGCTGCGTCCCGTCCACAGAAAAACATTGAGACGCATCACACGCCTTATGTGCGCAGCCATGTTTTCCCAAACCTCTTCTTCTTCTTCTGCTTCTTCTTCTTTAGTTTGTCATAATAGCGTATGCAGCGCCACCCGCTGTCGTGTAGGTAAAGCTACAGTGAGATGTCTGAAATTATTTTATTGTTTTTAAATAAATATTTAAAAACAAACGTGAATAATACACAGTTCTACAACTGGTAGGTTCGTTTGTTAAATTCTCCTTTCATATTTTTTTATTTACTGTGCTACCTTTCGTAGCTGTTCAACTATAATCTCGCGAGACTACGCGAGTGGGCGTTATTATTTTACAGAATGGCCAGGGTGGAGAACTTAACACGGTTTTTTTATTTTTCAGGAACTTTCGTTGTATCACCACAAAAATAAATTGGTGTTTTATTATTAAAAACATGCAAATGGAAATATCAAATTTAATCTTTTAAATGCCAGCTAGTTGTTCCTTTGTATTTACCGTCGACATTTGGTTTTACATTAATATGGTTTCCACCAAATGGAGACGGAATCATCGATCGTTGAGGGCACTTAATCGATCCCTGCACACGTAATTTGCATCACAATATCTATCAAGAAGCTATGGCTTTGAGACGAGCGTTGCATTTTGTCTTTAAAGTCGGTGACAGGACGAAAACTGCCACGTTTTACCGGGATGTTCTGGGCATGAAGGTTAGATGTGACTGACTACATAATTTATTGTCTCGTCTACAGTGGCGTACAACGTAAAGCAGTTATTGAAGTTTCCTCGTTTCATATGAGGGAGACTTGTGTTGTACATCTGTCCTCATGCTGAGTATTTTTGTTTTCCATTATAGGTTTTACGTCATGAAGAATTTGAGGAGGGCTGCAAAGCAACGTGTAATGGGTAAGGCTGTTTTTTTGAGACATTCTAACCTTTGTTCTCACTGGTATTTTAATATCCTAATACCAACCACTGCCTTCTCTTGCTCCTGCATCTTTATAGTCCTTACGATGGGAAATGGAGCAAAACTATGGTCGGCTTTGGTCCAGAAGATGATCATTTTGTTGCCGAGCTGACGTACAATTATGGAGTGGGAGAGTATCAACTTGGCAATGACTTCTTGGTGGGTTGGAGTTCATTTGGAGAGCTTACAGAAGAAAATATGTAGTGTTATTGATTGAATATCAGCCATATAATGGGATATTGTCTGTCTCGCATTAGGGGCTCACCCTGCAGTCCAGCAAAGCTGTGGGCAATGCCAAACGCCTGGGATGGCCCCTCACTGAGGTCGGTGATGACCTGTATCTGGCTCAGGCTCCAGGAGGGTATCCTTTCTATCTAGTGGACAAAGAACAGCCCTCCAGCGGTGAGTGTCGCATGGAGTCTTTTCCTCTCTGAAGGTCCCCATACTGAAAATGTTGATTCTTTCATATCGAATGTACGCGAAAAATATACCAAATTATTTATTTGGCTGCAGCTTTACAATGATAATTTAATAAACAATAAACAATAATTTAAACAACAAAATGTCAAATATTAAATTGTTAGATTTGTTTTTGTTTTTGTTTTCTTTTATGGGGCCTTCTTGACAAGTGGCATGAACTTTTGCATATGACCATATCCTGCATTCAGTTCTGAAAAATCAGGCTCAGAATGAGTTCAGTTTTTCGGACAGAGCTCTTTATTTTTGTTATTGTAGGTGTTTAAGCATGCCGTACTTTTTTCCTCTTTTGTTACTTCCCTTTGATCGCCTGTAACCTTTGACGTTTGTCTCAGACCCTGTGCAGAAGGTTTGTCTCGGAGTGTCGGACCTCCAGAGATCAACTCACTACTGGACAACATTGTTGGGAATGAAGGTGTTGGAAAGAAATGAGGAAAAGAAAACCGTGCTGATGGGATTTTCAGATGCTCTAGTGAGTCAAATATTATTTATTTTTTTTCTTCTGTGTTATTTTTAAACCAGGAATATGGTTTTGTTGAAATGTTCTATTTATATTTTGTCTCTATGCAGTGTAAACTTGAGCTCCACAATATTGGTGGAACGGTAGATCATGGAACAGCATTTGGGAGAGTGGCATTTTCATGCCCACGAGAGCAAGTAAAATATTATTTAATGTATATAATCTCGTGTTTGTTTCAGATAAAAACTACTGTTAATTAATTTTCATCATCAACAATGTTTTAAATTCCGCAGCTGCCCGACATTGAAGCTTTGATGAAAAAGGAGAATCAAAAAATCCTCACTCCACTAGTGAGCCTGGACACTCCTGGAAAAGCCACAGTAGAAGTGGTTATCTTGGCTGACCCAGTAAGTGCATTACTATTACAATGATGTAATCAAGTATCAAAGGTCTGTTTAAAAAAAAAAGCTGACTTTATGTTTTTAGGATGGTCATGAGATCTGCTTTGTGGGAGACAAGGCTTTCAGAAAACTGTCAATTGTGGACCCTAAAGGAAATGACCTGCTTGACAAGGTAATGCTGCTCCAATAGTTTCCTATGCACATGAACCTTTCTAGAGTCTTGCATATGCATATCTATGATCTTTATGTTTTCAGGCCATGGCTGAAGATAAAAGTGACGAGTGGTTTTCCAAACACAACAAACAGAAAGCTGTTGCGTGAAATTGAAGGAACCATCAATTTCTCATAAGTTCATTTGTGTTAATGAGTTGCTGCGCAAGACAAGCATGTGGTAAAATAAAATCATCCTGTGATCACAATTCAATTATCCTTAGACTGGCTGGCTGAGATTTATGTTTCCGTGGAAGCGTCTCAGGGGGCACAAGCTGCACTTTATGTCAGCACCACGTATTCAGTTTTCTGAAAATGTTTCCAATAATCGGTGTTTCTATCAACAAAGCAGGGAGATGGTAAAAAAACAATTTAACGCAGCCTACTTGTAGAGCCCCCGTCGACCACATCCTGTGTATTGTGTGTGTTTTAATTACTTTAGTAATAAAACCTGTCCTACCAATTTATTTTTGCTGATTTAAATTTAAAATACACTTATTTAGCAACAATCAATCCTTCAAAGTTACCGAACACATTATAGCCAAAAATATATAGATGCCAACAGAGGGCTACAATCTTCCTAATTGTTATTGTACTTTGTGAATATCTCTTACATTTGCCTAATAAATAAATAATACCCAACCCAAATCGTATTGGTATATTGACACATGGCCAATATAAATAATTATGTTCTATCCTGTATAAATGAAAACTCTAAACATAAGCATCAATGAGAGACTATAATACCTTTATTGACAGAAAAACAATAAGCTGACAGAGGCATCAATACACCTACTATATTCTAGTAGAACTGTTTAGGATATATTATTCCTTCCTTAATAGAAATGTGACTGAACAGGCTTAACAGCCTGTTACAAATATATCAAAATGTACTGCATAAAAAAGTGCTTTAGTAGTAAAAGTTCAAAATATACAACCAGCAGTTAGCTGCAATGCGTTTTGTTTCACAAGACCAAAGCAAATGTACCACATCATACGACACTAAAGGTTTTCCTGTCCCGTTCTTTATATTGCACTGGGTCGCGGTTCGGCTCGATTAGTGGTGCTGCCCTGCATCTTTTGTCATTTGTGGGACACGGCCTTCATGTCAGCGACAGTCATACAGCCGTATCCAAATTCGTGCAAGTGAAGTCACGAATTCGTATTCGTGACTTCACTTGCGTCTGCTAAAGATGCTCTTCTTGCCGGAGCTCTTGTCCGTGGTGCTGAGTCCGATGAGGAGCCGTGCCTTCTCATCTTCCTCCTGCTGCTGCAGGCCGTTGTCAGACTTCCCTTCAGATGCTTTCCCCCGAAGGTCCGAGCCCGAAGCCGGTTTGAGACGCAGCTTCTCCTTTATCATCTGAGATGAACAGAATCAAAAATATACTTTTCAGTGTCAAAGCAAATATAGGTCGTTTCTGCAGCCGTTCAGTCTCAGAAACGGCAAAAATAAAAATAGAAACCACACTTTCTGCAACGATGGACATTTTAAAATTATTATTGTTTAAAAGCTCTAGAAAAAATGCAGCGCCGGTATTTGGTAAACTAACCCAGAATTCCTCGACACATCAAAGCGTCTAACTTCCAATGCTGCTTACATTGGTTTCTTGTTCTAAACGTTGCATACCTGTTGTTAATGCCATACTTTTAATTTATCTATTTTAGTTTTTGCGTTATGCATATTTACAGTTATTTAATGTCGGAACTATTGTTCAGGAAATGTTTTCCACACGTGCACTAATTAGTGATGCACGCTAGTTAAGGAGAAGTTACAGCGAAGTAAGACCAATAAATGTTACGGTCAAGTTTAAAGTCCTCATTTCTGCCTCCAAGTAAGGGTCAGCCAGCGAGGTATGTTATTTATGTTTACATATTTATTTATATGCAATTGTTTTTACGTTGCTTTTAGTTTGATGGTGGCGTCTTATGTTGTAAAGCAAGCAAAGTCCTCCAGCCTACATTAAAACCCGCTATTGCCAGCAGTAAAAAGAACTCTTTGACTCCGAACGGACAAGATGAGGTGGAAGTGATACCTGTGCTACAAGTGCTTTCCGGCTGTCTCTTTTCACAGCCATGGCAAAGTCAAGCCATGTCCAGGTGTTGCTATGGTACTCCAGACCGGGAAGAACCAGGTTCAGGTCCTTCCAGTCCACACTGTTCTTTTCCCCCTAAGGATGCAGGAAGTTAAATATGACTTCAGCAGCTAATTAAGTACAGAAAGCAAGTCTTTTCCTGCCCCTGTCCCAACTCGTTGGAAACATGTTTGCCTTTGTATTGTTTTCAGTTGCTCATATGTGGAAAGTATCAGCAAATGATCTACAGTTTTATGTAACCTATCTTTCTCAGTGAGGCTTGTGGAGCTCAGCACCAGCCGTAAAGCAGAGGAAGCCCACCTTATAGCTGACGCAGAGGGGCACTTGGGGAATCTTTATGTAGATGAAGGAGTTGTTCATGGCAGCGCGTTCCTTCATCTTATCAATGTCATCGACAGGATGCTGGGAATTGACATTTTCAAATGCTCATTTTTAAAGTTCTTAACATTTGACCCCGATTGATCAAAAAGCCCATTTTACCTCTGGAGGTTTCCTGAATGACCTTCTGACCCCTGAAGAGCGGTTAAGGCCCTGGGCGACACCTCTGCTCGGGCCCATTGCACCCATGGTGTCCTCTGACAGCTGGCGAGCTTTGACAGGGATACCTGTGACACAGACCATCAGACGGATCAGCACCAATACTGCGGCCTCTGGGCGACCCAACGCCTAATACTGCCACTGTCCTTCTCTACATAATTTGATATGTAAAGCCAATCTAATAATTGCATGTATTATAGGATAGGCTACAATAAGCATTGCTTCTGACTATTCCTTTTTTGGTTGTAATATATATTTTGTTTTGTTTAAGTTGCATTATTTTGTCTTAATCTGACAACCAAAATAAAACTCATCATCATTTAAAAACAGACCATATTTAGTTTGTTGACAAGAAAAATGCTCTTTCTGCACAGGCAGATCATTTCTCTACTATTTAGCAGCTTTGACTCTTCCTTTTTATTTATTTTTAACCTACTCCAGTAGGATGACAAAACACAGAAACGGGTTATTCCAGACTATACGCATGGCAGACTGTGTGTGTATTGATCAAAAACCAACCTGTGGTAACCAATCTGAACTTGTCTTCTTCATCTGTGACCTCCTCCTCCTCAACATTTCTTCCTGGGAAGAAGAATCCCATCATCCTCTTGAAGAACTGGTACATGAGCTGGATGGTGAGAGGCACCACGTTCACCTGGCGATGGGAACAACCAATGCATCGTCAATAAAAGACCATCCACGCTTTTCAGCGAGCGAGCTGCATGGTGCGACGTTCTTCACCTCAAAGTGTTCCTTAACGGAGATTCCTCCGACAGGCGGGCGCACTTTGCTGAAGATACGCAGAGCGAACTGGCGTCCAGACTGACAGGTACTCTGAGGGCGAAGGACAACCTATAAAAGACGGAGGGAGTTCATTTCATCCTGAGTGAAATCATAAAAATAAACCTCTGGTGAACTCCAGTGTGAAAGACCAACTTTAAACAAAATATACTTGACATTCCAGATGATGTAAACAGAGCATTAACAACATTTCCATATGTGAGGCACACATGCACCAGTGAGGCCATGCATATGTGCATGCAACACTGAATACGACACTTTGAAGAGGCAATGACATAATCTGAGCAAAGAAATGCAGACAGCAGGTGGCGTGACTGTCCCAGCTGGTACATACCCTCACACGCTGCACAGAGGGAACCAGGCAGAGGCGTAAATATTACACAACACCGGTACACACCAAACTGGCTCAAATCAAACCCAAATCACATGAAGTTCAAAGCAACTTTTCATTTTGGGACCTGGAACTAAAAAATGAAAGCAGCACAAAGAAGAATTAATGAGAAGCACCTTATACGCTGCATTGGGCAAGAGGTTGTTCATTGTGAACCATCCCAACTCCAGAAGATGCTCCGCTGTGTCATCAGACTTGTTCAGCTGAGAGAAGAAAGTTTCCACAAATTATCCTTTAATATCCAGCAGAGAGGAAGCATCAAGCAAGGCCGCAATGAACTAACGGAGCGTCCTCGTATCATTACCGCCTGCAGTTAGCGCATTCATCAGTGAGCTGCAGGGAAAGGCTTGGCTGGACATCAGCTTGATGTCTGGAGTGTTTGAACTGCGTTACAGACGATGTGCCAATGATCTATACACAGGTCTCGCATGCAAATGAGATACGTCATTGAGAATTACTGTTTCATTCGGTCAATAGAACTATGTCGGGAGTGAATTACCGAAGGATAATGGTGGAATTTGTATTCAAAAGTTATTCCTGTAATCCTAGAATGATTCTTACAATAGAGGATGGATGAAGGATGAAGGAAAGGTCCGATGCTGCACTCACCTTACTGTACATGAATCTCTGGAGCTCCAACTCAGCAATGCCAAGCTGGCCATCCTCTTCGGTCAAACACCAGCGGGCCTGGGCAAAATAGATCTCTGTTCTCCTCACCACACTCACGTCCTCCGGGGGTTTACGCAGCTCCAGCTTGTTCGCCCACTGAAGCTGGAAGTCCTTAAAACACCTGGTGGCAACAAAAGGCATTTATTTATGACCGGTGTGCTGCATCTTCTCAGCGGTGGATGTGAATGCGTGCCGTCGTGCCACCTGATCAGGATGTTTAGCTCTTCACTCTTCATCTGCATGTCGTTCTTCTCTTGGTTCAGCTGGTTCTGCAGCCTTGTGTTGATCTCCATGAGTTCGTCACCACTAAGCTCATCAGGCTGCGCCTAAAGATAGCGGAGTTAGCGATTGTAAAACGATTTAGAAGGCCTAGCGTTTGCACTCCTCAAGGTGTGACTTGTTTATTCCACACCTTTTTGCTTCCCAAATAGTGAATGCAAGACGGGTGATGAGGATGAGACTCACTCTTATGTTGGAGTAGATTTGTTTCTCGAGGCATCTGATCTGGTTGAGGTGCTGCCTGACCGCCTCCTGGAGGTGCAGGATGCTGCTACGTTGCTCTTCAGGGTTACTCGATATGTCAAGCTGGAAACGGACGCGCTGCTTTTTCTCGCTGTGCTCCTGCATGGCCACAAGACAAACATTAAACGAGTAAAGGTGAAACCCTGGA
This sequence comes from Brachionichthys hirsutus, assembly GCF_040956055.1. Classification (NCBI taxonomy): domain Eukaryota; kingdom Metazoa; phylum Chordata; class Actinopteri; order Lophiiformes; family Brachionichthyidae; genus Brachionichthys; species Brachionichthys hirsutus. The sequence goes on from NC_090907.1 coordinate 7,557,471, forward strand.
AAGGACATGGAAATCATTTCTTAGTTAGTTCACCTTTCGTCTGGGCTCCACATGTAGCAAAAGGTTGTTGACAATATCCAAAATCATAGCATACTGAACGGGATTGGTGGATATTTCAAGGTCATGATGAATGAGGGTGAAGGTGTCCACAGCTCCTGTTCGACAAACACGGCAGAAGACATTTAAGGATTATAAAGCCCCTCTCCACTCACACGGGTACAAACTGACACTGACAAATTAAGGAAGGTACATCTTTTAAAAGAATGTGGATGCAGGATACTGACAGGAAGACGATGATGAAGACATACCGGCCTGTTTTTTCAACAGGTCTTCTTTCTCGTGGTTATTCCTCAGCTCTGGCGGTTTGATCTGTGTGGCGACCTCTGGGTCGATGTCGTGACTATAGCTGATGTAGTACATGCGGCAGCTACAACGCGAGATGATACGCTGAACCTGCTGCGCCTCGTTCACCTGCGCCGGCTGGTTCCAGTCTACGGACACAGGTGGCACAGTGTCACGGGCTCGTTAAAAAAGGACAGGAATCAGATTCCCCTGGGAACGCACCGCGAGTCCCGTTTCTGCCGTGGTCAGGTTTCAACAGCGATGCGAGATGAGAGGAGTCTACATCGTGGTGAAGGAGAAATATCGTTACCTGTCGTGGTGCTAACCATTCCTCCCACAGCTTGGCCGCTTTCCATCAGCTCCAGCACAGAGTCAGCGTTACGCTGCCTGTGCTCCTCTATGTTTTTCACCTAAACACAAGACGTTTTGGGTATGATGAAGCTGCACAGACCGTTCGGTGTGTCGCAGTATTGCATTACAATAGCTTTGGTTTTCAATGCTAGCCACGTTAAGTGAAGTGGTAATACACAACTCTTATTTTAGGTTGTCAGTATGTGTAAAAGCACAACATTTGTACGATTTAAAAGATAAAAGTTGCCTTCTTAGAACAGGCGGTAGATGATTACTGCTCCTCACTGAACGCAGGTGGGAGCCGTGCTCACCTCCAACCACAGCTGTCTGTCCTCTTGCTCAGAGGGGTTCAGTTCCATGGTGGCAAAGTACTGCATGCCATCCAGCAGACAGGTCCAGGTGGTCTTCTGCTTCAGGGTGTCGTTGTACCAGGCTGGGTGGTGCTCGCATTGGAGGAGTTGAGCCTTCGCCGCAGAGACGAGCACACAGCCTGCAGTCTCTGTTCCACGCAGCATCATCTGAGTGCAGTGAAGTAAAAGATGTTTTTAAACATACACAAGCCGTTAGAAATCTTTATACAAGTATGGCTCGATCATGATGTTCCATCACGCCTTTTCGGTGGACACAAACAAACGAATACACCTATTATTTCAGGGCACCTGGCAGTTGACCAGTTCGATGAACCAGTTCCGGTTGTAGACGTCATCGGTCTGACACGCTGCAGTGCCGCACAGCTGGTCGCTGACGCCCGAGTCCTCCTCTGAAAACACCACAAACTTGTCCGTTTCCTCAATCAACTTCTGGAGCATCGATGTTCCTACAATGTAAAGGAGCGACGAGGAGAAGAAGGTCAGCGTGACTTAAAAGACTCAACTGTGGTTGGTTTTTTAAACATTTCCTCACCTTCATTCAGAGTTTTTTCCGCTCGGCTGGCGGTGGGCATGACTGGCGTGGTCGGGGCCGTGGTGGGAGAGTAGTTGGAAGGAGACCGCTTGAACTTCTTGGTGTGCAGCTGCGTGTCGATCCTCATACCCTTCAGCGCTTCGGTGGAGAGGTTTCTCTTCAGCACAGATGCCTTTTTATAACCGTCATAGAGCCCGAAGGCAATGTTCCTGTTGGTGGTGTTCCAGGAAGCACGAAGGTCCACCAGGCGCAGTTTGTGAGTGTAAGAAGCATTAGTCTCATCCTTCTGGTTCACCTCCTGTCCGATATTAATACAAAAAATATATAATGAAAGCAGCCACGATGAAAAGCAGGTGTAAACTTGAGCCGTCTCCGGGGCTTTACCTCCTCCATGCGGTTACTTTGTCTCTGGTAGCTCAGGGAGGACAGGCTCAGCAGGTGAGTCTTCTTCACCTGAGCGTTGATCTGATGGTCAGCCGTCTCATCCCAGGTGGACGCCATCAGGTGAACCGTTACCTGAGACAGCTCACTAACCATCTGGTTCACATTCCATTCAGAGATCAACCTCCTCATCACAGTGCCGGCTGTGGGACAACAGAACCACACGAGAGTACTACTCACCCACATTCAAAAACACATCATGCTCTGATGGGAAGTGAAATAAAGTGAAATGGATTTAAGAGCAAGTTATTTCTTTAAAGGAATCAAGCTCGCGCCTGTACCCTGTGGAATAAGTCTCTGTGCCCCTCGAGTGAAGACATGGCCTTTGCTGCACTCCACTTGGATTCCTCTCTGCTGGGCGAAGGAGGCCCAGTAATGAACCTGAAGGAGATACAAGACGAACAAATGTCAACATCCAAGCGTCAAGTTAAAAAATAAAAGGAAGAATTATCACAAATCAACAAATGCGCTGCAAATGCTAATTTCCTGGGAACAGCAGATGGTGAAATGTCGCTAGAGAAGAACACTTACTTGCAGTTGTGGGAAGGCAGCAGTGTAGGACAACTGCTTGTAGTGCTGACCCAGCTTCTTGCGGACAGGTCTGAGGCTGTGGAAGAGTGTTCCCCTGCAGATTGGCCGAGATACGCCCGTCCAGGTTGCCCAAAAGTTCTGCATCCACCGCAGGGTGCTGCTGTACAACAGGATTCTAGGCTGAGTGGCTTCTGCAATGAAAAACATACATAGTTCTCTGAAGCAGAATGTTATGTTCGTTTTTTTTCTTTTAAATACACTGGTTTTAAAGAGTACTAGGATTAGCATATTTGAGTATCCATCGGAGGTCTGTACCTGAGCCACAGTGCTGGTTAAGGTCCATGGTGATGGAGAGGTTGAGGTTCTCAGAGCGAAAGGCCCTGTAGGAGTCATGAGGTTGTCCTGAGGTCACGTCTGAGACATTCTCCGCACAGCAGAGCATTACAGCGTGGTGGTCATGGGGGTTGCCATGGCAAAGCCATTGGAGGTCAAGGGTCATACAAAGGTTAGGCAGATGTAGAAAACAGATATCATCATACCTGGCATGGAGAAATAAAAGCAGTGGCATTTCAGAAGGGTTGTTAACCAAAAGGCTAAACGTTTTATTGAACCACTACTCCACCTCCGATCGCTTACTTTGATGCTGTCCTGACATTTACATCCAAATCTCCTTTAAAAACAAACTGCCCAGGGTCCCAGTCAAAGGACAGCTTATTCCACTCCCAGTGCATGTTTTCTGTGGTGTTGTAAGGGTCCTGTCAAATAGAAGACGTAGCTTTCATTTACATCCTATACCTCAGGAATAACACAAAAGCCTGAAGGTGCAGTAAAGGTATGCACTTTATTGGGTACAATAAGCACCTGCTCTGCCATAAACCTTTGGTGGCAAAAGAAAAAGAGATCTGTCAGATAAGAAACCCCCTAAATGTTACAAACATCATAAAAGCACATCTTTGCAAAGGCTAAATGTAATTGCATGAGATGACATGAGTGTAACCAATTTTATTAAGTGGTCGTTGAATCTGAAAGTAAAATAATTCAGTGAGTGGAAACATCTTTTCCTGTGGAAATCGTTGAGTATATTCACACGTTGTTCTACCTCTGTGGCCAGTTGATGAAGATTGGCCTGATCAATGTCCATGACCCAGCGGCCATGCAGAAGGAGGCGACTTTTGTCCCACCAGGCGACAAGCGGTGAAGGATCGACTGTGGGTTTGGTCAGCAGGTCGACGGACTGACCAATCAAAGTCCAGGCAGGGTCCCAACACGGCCCCCAAACAATGGTGTACAGATTTATGTTGGCTGCACAAACAGTGACATTAAATGTTAGTGTGAGGGAGTAAATGTCACAATACCCAATAAAGGTTCAAATGGAATGATTATCATTGACCAGAATGCTGCTCGCTCAAAAGCTGAGGTTGGGTATGCCCCCCCGCCTCCCCCCCCCAAAAAAAGAAAAGAAACAATCTCAGGAAAACAGCACGATTCCCATAACTCACATTTGAAATCATAGTAGAACTTGAGTGGAGGCATATTCCTGTGGACGGTCACATCTCCCCATGGTGAACCCAGCGGGACAACGTCTTTGTGGTGAGCCCGAGCCTGTCCATCCTGCTCTGTCCCGATCAGACGCCCAGACAGCTTCCAGTCCCGGATCTCAAACAGGTAGCGGGGGTAGTCCCGAATTCTCACTGGTACATCAGAAAGAGAGGAAAGAAAGACATCACTTATTTTTGTACAGCCTAAATATGTGACTTTTAAATAAGATATTTATACTTCATTCCCAAATTACTCTAAATCCTAATATCTGTTATTAATGCTGTAAATATACCTAAAAATGCAGCTAGTTTAAACTGGACAGCGCGGCACCACTGGACCACCAGCGGGAGTCCATCTCTGGGGAAGGGACTGATCCCATCGATGTCCCTCAGCTGTTCTCTAACCCTCTCTGGCCCATGAAGAGACAGATCTGCCAGGGCCACGAGTTCCAAATCTGAAACTGTCCATGTCAGGAGGGACTTCCTCATGGGCGTGTTGGCGTAGAGGCGGCGTGACCTTTGGATGTAGACTTCAATGTGCTTTTTCTCCAGCGAGCTGTACAACTCTTCAATCTTCCGAGCAGGAAGAAGTTCTCCATGCTGTTTGCGTAAATCTGCCACCTTTTTATCCAAAAGCTGGAGACGCTTCGCACTTTCCTTGCTCTCATCTTTCATTAGTTCGTAGTTGTCTCGCAGCTTGATTTCAAAAATATCGTCAAGAAAGACAAATGAGAACTGGCCGATTTTAACTACCAGGTCTGGAGGCAGCTGTTGGACGGCGGTGGCTTGACTTGTGGCACGGTGAAGAGTTTTCAGCCACTTCTGCACACTGATGGCCACGTCAAAGGTGTCGGAGAAGTTGTACTGGTAGGGGAACTCGACGCCCATAAAGGGACAGGCGAGGACCCAGACACAGTTACGCCGAGTGGTGAGGGAGGGGAAGGTGTCCCTGTGCAGCTGCATCTCAGGCAGCTCTGTGTGCTTTTCAACATCCAGATTCTGAAAGGAGACGATGTTGTTGCCGTCAAAGTTGAAGATCATGGAGGGAGAATGCATGCGGATGGAACTAGCATGCTTGGAGGCCGAGAGGGCCTCTGTGTGCAGGAGAATATAGTTCTGCTCACTAACGTGGGCCGTTATGCGAGTGCAGCCCAACTCAACATGCACGCTCAACGCCCGGCCCCAGCCTGGCGTCGTTTCTCTCTCTTTGGGCTCCACCTGAACGGCCTCTCCTTTCTCTCCGTGAAGCATGTGCCAACAAGCCTGAGCTTCACTCAGGTGCTGATATAAGACCATGTGGTCTGGAGGCGTCCATTCAACCGCGAGCTCTTGTTCACACCGGATCTGTGTGAGATACAAAATATGAATGTTGGCAAAGAGAACCATTCACCATAGAATGAGTAAACAGATGGAGATATTACCTCCAAGGTATGGGTGGCTATGTGGTAAGTAAAGGCAATTGTGGTGAGTCTGAGCACAGGGCTGGGGGTTTGGGAAGCGGGGCAGCATGATTCCATGTTCTCCGTCAGTGCTTTTATTGTTGTCAAGCCAACGCCTTGGAAAGACGCCTTCGAGCTCTCTGCAGAACTCAGAACTCTGACAGTGTCCGTCCGCAAAGACACGGCTCCTAAAGAGAACACAGGTAAATAAAAGAAGTTTATTAAAGATGCCGGAGAGATGTTTGTGAATTACAATGCTACAAATGAAAATGAAGATCCAACGAGGTACTTGCAAGAGGAAGGACTCTACGCATTCTCCTCCGGCATCCCCAAATTATATATTATTATATGTACTTAGTTTCATTTTCAGAATAAAAAAGAACGAATCACAATTTCTTGAAACCCAATATTATTTCTGAGAATTACTTGTAGTGTTTGTCCAACATGCAGAAACCCCAAAGAGGCCCCAGTTTACAGTCACATAGTAGTCAGAGAGCAAGTTCCGGGTTAGTCGTCTCCTTAGAAACCAGTGGTATGAGCTCCAGTGAATGGTTGCACGGTGCCCATCAGAGCAGCAAAACACTGTTTTACGTCGTTCTTTATTGCAAACTAATTTACCTGCCACATTAGACAGCGTGAACAAGTTAACATCCTCCAGAGAGCATTCCACTTTAAACAGGCGTAGCTGTGAGGAGGGGGTGGGTTCCTCACTCGGGGGGGACACAGGGATCCCGTCTGACGGATGTGAGACCGCCTCACGAGGAACACAGAGGAGGGACAGTAGACGAGAGAGACACAGCGCACACGTCTCTGAAAGCTCCACCTGAAGCCCTTTCAGGCTGGACTCCACACTCAAACTCGGAGGTTGGTAACTGGACTCCCTGTGGGGTCGGTTGAAGCTGCCCTGGAGGAGTGAAATGAACAGAAAGCAAACACTAGAAACGGTGCATGCACGTAAAATCTTTACGAGACATCTTTTAACATCATTGCCATGGAAATGATCCCTAGTAACGGTTTGCTCCTACCTGGAGAGTGATAGAGTCTAGTATTAGAGCTTCTCCCCACACGTGTTTACCTGGAGGGTGGGGCGCTTGTTGGATGTGAGACCCCTGACCCACCCTCCACCAGAAGTTGTCCAGAGACAGTGAACCCCGCTGGTGCACATCCTGGGACTCTGGGCTTTCGGCATCATCTTTAATGGCAAGAAGATGCTGCAATTCTGAGAGAGATATATATATATATTTAATGGAAATGTATTCAAAGTGGCTGCACCAAGAGAGCTATTAAAAGGGTTAGGCTTAGAGTGTTAAAGAGCAACCAACGAAACATTCATATCTAATCTAGTTTATCTTATTTCAACAGGCCAAATTAGATTAGATTTTACTTACAGAATAAAAACCACAAGGATTCAATATAGGAATGTTTGTTGCAACAATAGTGCAGGGCTCTTAAATAAAGATGTCCTTGACGTTATTCCTGTACAGGACAATGCCTCATTTTGCAATGTAGCAAAGACGTCCTATGTAGCAAAGACGTCCTATGCAGCAAAGACGTGCTATGCAGCATATAAAAGACATGTTGGTACCTGCACTGGCGGAGAGGAAGCCCAGGGCAAAGGGAGTCGTGTCCCCCAGCTGAACGGACACGTTCAAGTTGGACACAGTGGAGGTTATCATCACGGGAGCGTCCAGCTGAGGGAGCCGCCTGAGGAGAAGGAGTGAGGGCAAGTAATCTAATGGACTACAGGAATTAGTGATGGGTAAACAAACACATGAATAAGAAAGAGAAGATAGAAGGTCATTAATTTCAAGGTGGGGGGAAGCTGGTTAGGCAAGTTGTGATGTCCACACAGTAATGAGATAATTTTGGAGTTTTCCTTTTGCCACTTGCCTTTTCCTACGTGCTGCCTTCCGGTGGATAAGCTGCTGCCATGGAAACAGATTTAACCAATGTGAGAACTCCTGGTGACGGTAATGGACGATGCAAGTGTTGACGGTGAAAGACCCGGAGATCTCCATCGATGTAACCTAAATGTAAAAATAGAAACCCTGTCAAAATAAAAGCCAAAAAAGTAATATTCTAGCAAAGTGGCCACAAGCTTCTTCTTCACCTTCAGGATTGACTTTAGCGTGTTCACACAGAGGATTCTCTGCCGGCTCTGTGAGAGGAGAAGTCCATCTGTCAATTAAAAAAAAATTAAAATAAAACAAGAGCATGTTATTCATCGCTTTGATCTTCCTTCCCACGTTCTCCACTGCGTCTGGCACCCAGCTGTCCAGCCTACCCTCTAAAAGGAGCTGCAGGCTGCTCTGGGGAAAGCTCAGCGCAGGAGTGAAGCTCCTGAGAGGAAGGTGCTCATCATCACGTCCATAGCAGACTTTCAAAGACTTCAGTGTCCAGTTCAAGTGTCTATATAAATAGGAAATTAAAATGTCATGAAAAAAGGAGTTGATGTTCATGTTAGGATTCGCTTATGGTGACGTGTCGGCTCACCTTTTCTGGCTGTGCATGGAGAGAGTTACGTTTGTATTATCAATTTCCATCTTGACTTTGTGAGGAATCAGCTGATGAAATGTTTCCACAGTCTCAGTCTGGATGAACTCAGTGTTTTCAAGCTCTGAAAGGAAGAAACCACAACATTGTGTAGTATTTTATACTTACAGGTGTATTCCGCTGAAGATGGACGGAATTAAATGATTTAAATTTACCCTGCGGACTGCATTTGATGCTGCATGATAAAAAGATGTGTCTTCAAAATGAAGATCCTTAACATTCCCCAAGTATCAAAAGCAGCCCCCCCCCCCCACTCACAGTACCGAGCCTAAATTCAACTTGTAACCATGGAGATATAAAAAAAGACGAAGACAAATGAGCTAAAGGAAATGCCTCAGCACTTATTTGTGGGGTGGACAAAAAAAAGAAAAAGAAAATTAACCGTTTTTGAGTTACGCGTGACAAACACACGCCCTCTACTCACGCACATCTTCACTGATTAGCATTAGTTAAATCACATTTATAACCTGATTCCATACTGTAGATGTGAGATGGACATGCTATTAATGATTTATCATGACCTTTGCTAGTTTGCTAAATTATCCAAATCATAAAGTATGTTTTAAAGTTGCTCACCGGAATCGTTACGAGTGTTATTTTTCGGAGAGGGGGGAAGCAAGAGTCGGCTCAGAAAAAGTCCTTCATGCAGCTCTGCTATGAACGTCCTCACGCTCAGAGACAAAGAGTCTGGCTTCATTTCTGGTAGGCTCACGTCTCCAGACAGCAGTAGGCCCAGGGCCACTTCAGCCAAACATAGGTCCTACGATGGAGAGAGCGTTAGCCCAACACATTCCATAAGAAGTTTCACTTCAGCAAAGAAGAGGAACTTACCAGCTGACTGCTTTTGAGCACTTTACTGCTTAGTTGACCGACTGAGAGCTCCCATGCAAGTCTGTAATAAACATTAAACATTAGAATCCTTCATTGGGTTGATTTCCTTTCGATGAAGATCATTGTTTAAACAGATCAATGGACGGAAACAACAGTGAGCGAACTGGGTTGCTCGCACCTTTTACTCTGGTGGTCAAGCAACAAGGCGATGCCCGTAATAGTCATGTGCCACAGAGACTCCGATAATGCCACGTTCAAAACCATCACATTGATCGAGCTGATGTGAAAGGAAAGCAGCTGAAAGCACAAACCGGGGAGTTACACGCCGCCTGCAAAATCAATTTAGGAGTAACATGACAGAAGGTGATGCGACATACCTGAGACAGAAAGCGCAGCGCTGCGGGGCTAACGGCGATCTTCCCTGACTTTTTCCCATGACTCTCCTTCACTAGTGGTCTGAGTGGAGTTTGCAGGTCGAACCGAACTCTGGTCTCCCCAACGCACAGCGCAAAGTATCTCCTGAAGCACAAGTACTCGGTGAATGGCTTTCATTGTAAATTTACATCTTCAAATAAATAGGGTCACTTACGGCAAGTCCGGTTTCAGAAGTTTACTTGAAAGCCATATTCTGTCGATTTCCTGCCATAAAGAGAATCACTGTTTCATTACGGCAAGTCCAAAAGGCACCAGAGATCAGGGAACTTAAAAAAAGCAGCCCAGGGTTGTAGCTCAGTGTGAGAATACCTAATAGCTTTTACAAAATGTGTCATCCAATATAGGATTGCTCACACTCGACATTTTATTTGCATAAATAACCAAAGTAGGTATATTTAACTCAACTCAAATGAGCGCTGCCTTGATAAACTAACAGATAGAGGGAACATCCTGTAACAGCTCTGACCAATAATCTGGAAGTTGTGTCAGTCCATGGGGATTACAACTGGAGTTAATACTAATTACTGATTACATAGATATTAAAATAACAAATTACAGGGTTTGACTTTCACATCACACAAACGACCGAAGCAAAAGCAGAAAACACAGTTTAAACACGTTTTAAAATCTGCCCGCTGCATACATTCTGCGTAAACACCGTCTTACCAGAGTATGCTGCGGGTGAAACTGGATACTGACTCCTTGAACAGAGAACAGTCCTACTGATTTGATCTTTAGCTCGCCATTCAGTTTTGTCTGGAAGAATCTCACAACCAAGGTGGACGCCAGCCACCTGGGAGGGAGGAGACAGCAGCAAAACAAAACAAACGCAAACTCTCATCTTGGATATAATTGTTCTTAAACTGTGAAGTGGTCGATTCGACGACTGCCTCCTGCAGAACGGGACAGATCTACACCTGGGGAACATCGCTTTACCTGAGAATGACACACGTCAGGACGAATCCAAGCAGCAGAATCAGCAGGAAGGAAACCAGCAACAGAGACATTTCGTCTTCCACTCCCAAACGTTAGCTGCTGAGGAAGAGGGGGAGGTGTTCTTCAGCTCCTTCAACGCACCTCACCTCCAGGTGCCTCCGGCTGGGTGGCTGCAAGAAAGCGTTAATCAATAACCTGTCTGTCATCGTGACGTCACCAAGCTGAGCAAATCTTTTGATTTGCACATTAAAGATTTGATGCTGCTCGTTCGTTTTACAGTAAAATCTTGCCTCGCAGTGATAAAACTGCTAATTTACTACAGTGTAGTAAACACGCCTAACCGAACGTGAAATAGCAAATAGCTCAACTTTATCACAGTTTGCAAAACCTTTGGTCCGAATTGTGGTTTTCTCACCGGCCCACCGCCGGTAACGGAGCTCGGACTCGGTCCCAGGAGGGATGAGGATCAGCTCTAAAGCCAAAACAAGATGTGTCGCCGCGTCATCCACAAATCTGTAGCGAATCAGTGCTAGCATGCTAGCGCGGCGGCTAAACCTTAGCATCGCTACGAGACTAGTGCGACGCTTAGCGCTGCTTAAACCAACATTAAACGCCTTTAACTTCCGTGTTCATCCAAGTTCACAAACAGGCACTCTTACCACGACATGGCGAAAACACGAAGTGTTCGTTCGGCAGCACAGCGTGAAAAGGGCAGCTTCCTCCGCCCTGACAGTGAGCTCGGCCCCGCCTCCAGCCGGAAACAGCTTCCTCCGCCCCGACAGTGAGCTCGGGCCCGCCTCCAGCCGGAAACAGCTTCCCCCGCCCTGACAGTGAGCTCGGCCCCGCCTCCAGCCGGAAACAGCTTCCTCCGCCCTGACAGTGAGCTCGGCCCCGCCTCCAGCCGGAAACAGCTTCCTCCGCCCTGACAGTGAGCTCGGCCCCGCCTCCAGCCGGAAACAGCTTCCTGCTCCCGGTCCGGCCTGCGCAGCTCAGCGGGCAGGCGAAACGAGCGTTGGTTGATTGATTGATTGTGATAATTCCAATAGAGAAAATAAACTATGCGTTGTAAATAAATAAAATAAAATAAAATAAAATAAAATAGCGGCTAAAATAGAACAGTTCACCTTTACACGATGAAATTAAATAATTGGAAAATGCAGAAACGACACGCTGATGAAAGAGTTAATCACATGACTTCTTTACTTTTTTTATGCAGCTTTATTCTCTCAGTCACAGGAACAGGATATGTTGGCTTTTTATTTTTTTATTGAACAAATTAAAATACAGATTTAGTTAGGATCACGGATGGATGGACAATACACAGGATGTGGTCGACGGGGGCTCTACAAGTAGGCTGCGTTAAATTGTTTTTTTACCATCTCCCTGCTTTGTTGATAGAAACACCGATTATTGGAAACATTTTCAGAAAACTGAATACGTGGTGCTGATATAAAGTGCAGCTTGTGCCCCCTGAGACGCTTCCACGGAAACATAAATCTCAGCCAGCCAGTCTAAGGATAATTGAATTGTGATCACAGGATGATTTTATTTTACCACATGCTTGGCATCAACACAAATGAATTTATGAGCTTAGTAAGCCCCCACTGTCCTCAAAACCTAGTGACGCCCCTGATTTCAGCTGACTGACGGACTATTTTGTGAGGCGGGTGTGCCCGCTCTGGCTGCGGTCTTGCCGCCATTAATGCTTCGTAAAGTAGTTCCGCCCCCCTCCGTTCCTGAAAAAAAGGAGTGGAGGCCGCTTGGAGACGAGTGTTGTCCACCCAGTGAATATTAGCCGCACGGCGACGTGAAACGGCGCCAATTTAACGACTTTCGAGCGATTGGACTTTATTTTCGGTAACTCCGTGGACTGTTTTGGATCTTGCAGCCAACCAAGTCGTTAACCTTGTTTTAAGAAACAAGCTAACGGCGAGAAATGTCGGGTGTCGTGCGAGGCCCTGCTGGAAACAACGATTGTCGAATTTATGTGGGAAACCTTCCTCCCGATATTCGGACGAAAGACGTTGAAGACGTCTTCTATAAATACGGAACAATTCGCGATATCGACCTGAAGAACCGGAGAGGGGGGCCGCCTTTCGCCTTCATTGAATTCGAGGATCCCAGGTAAAGAGCTAAGCTAACTTCGTGAGGCTAGCTAGCGTTAGCTGCATTGTGAGGCTAATGAACGCGTGTGCTCCTTTTGTTTAGATTTTACTTTTTTATTTAAGACTCAAGTTGCAAAAAGATGAAATAACGGCAGTCTTCTCGTCTTTGTACTTCGCGTCTCCCTGTGACGCGCTGTGCGTAATGTAATGTGCTGGTTTTCCCCGCTGCATCAAGCTAGCCGCTAACATGAGTGTTTGCTAACTTGGGAATGCTGTGGCTAACTTAGCATCTCGCTCTACCCTCGCTGTCCTTCATGCCGTGTTACTGAAGCTGCACCGCCTCGTTCACAGGGACGCTGATGACGCAGTGTACGGGCGGGATGGTTATGACTACGACGGCTACAGGTTGCGCGTGGAGTTCCCACGGAGCGGCAGGGGATCCAGAGGCGGTTTTGGTGGGCTCGGCGGGGGCGCTCCCAGGGGCAGATATGGGCCCCCATCCAGACGCTCAGAATTCAGGGTCATTGTGTCAGGTAAACACGTGAATTAGTCATTTATGGGGTTAATACACTGAACAAATATTGCAATAAAACTAAAGTCTGCACAAGAAAAGGAACGTTTGAGCTCCTAGAGCTTCTTTGTGCCAGTAAACAGAGTTGCAGTGTTTTATCATTCTTTAAGTTACTGTTTCAGAAACAATTTAATTCTGGTGATTTTCAAATTCATATGTTTTTCACAAACTTTCTTGTATTGAATTCAAAACAGTTTCTACCTCTTAAGCATTTTAGATTAATTGAAATAGTTCAGTATCGCAGCCGTGCTACTACGTGATAAGATCGGTGAAGATACACGTTTGTGTTTCAGGACTCCCTCAGAGTGGCAGCTGGCAGGACCTGAAGGACCACATGCGTGAAGCTGGTGATGTGTGCTATGCCGACGTTCACAGAGATGGAACTGGAGTTGTAGAATTTGTGCGCAAAGAAGACATGTCTTATGCCGTCCGAAAACTGGACAACACCAAATTCCGCTCGCATGAGGTATGTGTACTGATTTAATAATCATGGATAATATGTCTTTGCTGTTGAGGTGAGTACTTCAGGAAATGTGCAAATTTGAAGCACACATGGCCCCAATTTCTATCTGTGGTATTTCCACCGTAGGAAGGAATCTTGTCTTTTCAATGTCAAGTTCTCTTGTGTCTGCCAGGGAGAGACTGCTTACGTTGGTGTGAAATTAGATGGTCCTCGCAGCCCAAGTTATGGAAGATCACGTTCCAGAAGCCGCGGCAGCCGGAGCAGGAGCCGCAGCGCCAGTGCCAGCCGCAGTCGCAGCAATTCCCGTGGTCAAGGCAGAGGATCGCCCCGCTACTCGCCGCGACACAGCCGTTCTCGCTCCCGTTCCTAAACATTTCTACCAGTGACGTTTTTACCTTTCATAAGTTTCATTGCATTTCATGTCTCGAGGTCCTTTTGGATGATCTTGGTATGTAGATGTACCTTTTCCTCTTCCCACCCTCCATCTTCTTTTTCTTCCTTTCAACTTCTTTCAGTCTGAATTGCTTCAATAGAATAAGCCGTGTTGAACTTCAAAAACGTTGTTTTTGCAAGTATTGAAGATTGAGTTTGACTTTAATTATTCAATATTTTTTTAATTGGCTTCTCGTTGGATCTGTGAGGTGGGCTTTTTGGATGGAGAGCCCAATGCTTAACTGTATTTTACCCTTGTGTCTTCCTTTAGACATCTGAAGAGAAGGATTAAAGTGATTTGGAATAAAACCATTGTGGAGCACATTTCATTTGTATGGTCAGGATAGGACATCTAATTGAGGAACAATCAGGCCATGGTACGCTTCATATTCCATAAATTGAACATTTTAATAGGTTGTCATTATGCATGTCAAAGAAAGCCATATGTGCTGTGCTTGTGTGTAGATACATTTTTTAACATGCTACTCTGACTTGTGACAATAAGCAGTCCTAGATAAGTGTTGTGATGTATGTGTAACAACTTTGCTGTCAAATGTAAAAAAAAATGTTGCATAATGTCCCACTTTTAACTTTACCCTGAAGTTAAGTTGTTTTGTTTTAGGTTTTATGGCTTTTTATTTCCTTTTCTTTTTTTACTTGATCTGACATGCGTGCTCAAAATGGATAAAATTGGGCTCCAAAATCTTGATGTTATTCTAACAGTCTGCCTCTGATTTTCTTCCTGGTATTTCAAGGTTCAGTGGATCCCAATCCTTGGAGCTGGATGAGTGGATCGATTAGGGAAGGGATAGGCAAGGATGGATGCTCGGAACAGGATCAGTTTTCCAGGATTCAAATGAAAGTTGAATTCAGAAGTAATTAACAGGAGTCCCAGAGCAACGTTTTTTCTGTTAGGCCCCAACGTGCCTATTTAAAGTTTTTCAGTGATAATGGCTTTATTTGACAAGAAAACGAAACAAAGGACCAGGAATTTGGATCAAAGGATGGAATCGTAGATGCCTGGTATGAAGGAATTAAAAATGTGTGTATTTGGGAGTAGTTTGTTTCATTTTGCTTAATCTTTCTTTCTTTCTCAGCATTTCCAATAAAACATTTTCAGACCTGGTAATTTTGCTTGTTTATTTTTTATGACTCATCTCTTATTGTATTGTATAGATCATGTAAGGTTCTAAGCAGCAACCCAGTTCATCTCTAGCTTGTTTTGAAGTCTTAAATTGTGAAACGACATCGGAGCAGACAGTTTTTTCCTGTATCAGTCGTAGATGGCAAAGCGACATTAGTGGCGCTGACAGCCGGGCTCGAACCGACGTACCGAAAACTACCCACGTCCAGCGTCTCGCTTCCGCTTAGCGGCGTATATCGTGAATGATGCATTGTGGGACGAAATAAGATGCCGGCAGACGGCAGCTGGAGAAAAACGCTTGCGCCACACGGCGAGGCTGCGTCTCAGCCAATGGCGGTGCGAAGCCTGCAGCAGAGGGGCGTGAACCTTTGAGCAGCGCAGCAGAAAGACAACCAACCTCCGGAGCTCATCGTGTAAATCCTGAAAAAGCAATTAGTCGCAGCATCACCTGGTTGTGTGACATATATTTATTTTCCTAAAGGAATTGTCAGCATCCCGCCCCAGTAAAGGTAAGAGGGGGGGGGCTTTGCATGCATGAATTGATATATCTCTCATTCGAGTTTCTGTGATGGTGAGCTCTTATTTTTTACATCTCTATAACAATTGGCGTATTTTTTTTACCCCGCCGAGTCGGTAATTACTTTGAATACTTTTGCTTCGTTATGGAGAAACTGCTTATTTGAAATACATTTTAAAAGTGATTTGTGCAACTAGGGTAATTTAACTCCACCTGTATCAAGTTTCGCAGCCAATCCACGAAACGATTAAAAAAAATAAAAAAAAGGACGTCACTGATGCTACAGCGAGAATCACACACGAACGTAAATGATCCGTTCAGATAATCCCAAAACAAACGGTGCCACAATCATCTGCGTCGCGGCGGCCTAAAACCCCAAAACACCACGTGCGTTGTTCATTTCCAGTGAACGTGCCCCTTTCTCCCTCAGCAGGCATCATCATCATCATCTTCATCATCATCCTCCTCCTCCTCCTCCTCAACTATGACTGACAGGAAAGCCGTGATCAAGAACGCAGACATGTCGGAGGACATGCAGCAGGACGCGGTGGACTGTGCCACCCAGGCTATGGAGAAGTACAACATCGAGAAGGACATCGCTGCCTACATCAAGAAGGTGAGGGGGGGGGGGGGGGGGGGGGTCATGGTCAGGTCATCCTGGGTCATAGTCAGGTCATCCTAAGGAGAGATTAGTGTTGACAGTGTCACCCGAGATCAAGAGCATTTTTTTTTAAATATAAAGTTTGTATTCATTGGTTTTGAGTTTCTTCCGGATTTTCAATGACCTTTTGACAACAATTCTTTTTACACCTAAAAATGTAAACATTCCAGATTTGGCTTCAGATCATCATCGTGTAATAACTGTCCGGGCAAAAATATTGGCTCCTTGCAGAGGTGGTAAAACTTACAGTACTGCAGTTCAAAGTACTTAACAGGAGGCAGGTTAGTATGTAAAAACTATATTTAGTATATACTCAGTCTGTCTCCTGCATTTCTTGTCACCTCCTTGACTGTTCTTGTTGATTAAAGACTAAAAATGTCCAAAAATAGCTTCAGAAATGACACGGACACAAGCCATTGATTGATGGTCAGCTTAACTTTTTACAATTATTTTCCCACCCGGACTTGATAAATCTTCTTGTAACCCAGCTCAGTTTACTCTTTGAAGGACTTTCAGAACCATCGGAGTCTCGACAGCTATTGTGGTTCTGTTCCGGACGGGTCCGTGATGTTTGTGTTTCTCTGCATGAAGCCAGCTCTGCTCACAGAATCCAAACTGCTGCTCAAACAGACGCACCAATTCAATACGGAACGTGGGATTCATTTATTAGATGCGACGGCGATATCTAGCAGATTCTGCTCAATACAACTTTGTTAGCATTTTAGCAGCTGAATGGTTTCCGTTGCTGTTTCGGTATGTTTAGCATTTTTATTCAGAGCTGTGTTTACATCTGTCTCTAATAATTAAAGGCTTAGGGTAAGTGAGCTTCATCTTCGTCTGCCGGGGGTTTCGCTACGATCGTAGCACGGCACGTCCGGTCGGTTGATTGCAGCGATCCACGCTCTCCTTCGCTGCTTCCTCCTCGCCAAGAAGTAACCCGAGGAATGCGATAAAAGTTTATGTACAATATAACATTATCACTGGATGAACGATCAAGAACACTGAGCGTGTAAACACAGCCCACACAATATGGCCGCTCGCAATGCACTGTGGGACATTTATAAAAGGCCGAACCGCTCCATATCCCAATTCGTATTGTGACCTTGGTCGTGATGTGTCCAGCAGGATTTACACATCGGTATTCACCGATTGTCCTCTTCGGCCTTTTCAGGAGTTTGACAAGAAGTACAACCCGACCTGGCACTGCATCGTCGGGAGGAACTTCGGCAGCTACGTCACCCACGAGACGAAGCATTTCATCTATTTCTACTTGGGCCAGGTGGCCATCCTGCTCTTCAAGTCCGGCTGAGGAGTCTGCCGGGCGTTGAGGAGTTTGTCTCCCGGAGGCTAATTTGGAAATGCACTGGTGGCCGCCATCTCCCATACACTAATACTGACGTACCATTACAATGCAAACCCGGCCGTGCGCAATTGCATGGACTATACACTATTTAATATGTATGTTACACTAAGTTTACTTTTCGATAGTTGCCATGTGAGCGCGACTCCAGTAGTTTTTTGTTGTTGCTGTTAAATCGTAGGACGTTAAAGATCACGGCGCGGCCCTTTGATTGTTTGATGAAAGGAAAGCTGTAGAATGTAGTTTCGCATCTGTTTTCCTTCACAAGCGCCGTTTGTGAGCCTCCATCTGTCGGTTTAGAAGGTCAAAACACACAACGCGCTCCAGCGTAACAATTCATCCAGATGTTAGTGTGGTACGAAGCCGATCGGTGGGTTGCTTGGCCTCATCGGGCCTCCTGGAGAGCACCGAGCACGATCCACTTTATTACCGCTGCCCTACTAATTACAGGAGGAAATGTTGCAAAGACAAAACGTTTAATGTGTTTAAATTTTGCATTACATAAACCCTCCCCCCCCCAACAGATGTGAAATGTTGGCTTCTGCTTTCAGGAAAATGGTTCATGACATCAAATAACATTTGACAGTTTGGAAGGATAAAAAGCAACCAGTGCAAACGTTTCCAGGGATGTTTAATTTGCTCTCAGGTTTTCGCTGTGAGGGACGGTGGAGCAAACGAAGCTTTGGCTGTAATGTCTGAGTGACCGGGATATCCCAACTCGGTCCTATGATCTTCGGACGTTAACTTTTTGGTGTGTAGATATTGGACTGATGTTTGTAATCGCTAGAGGGATTACTGGTCGAGCCCATCAAGGCTTGATTGTGTTGTCTTGTGTAACCTTTAAGTTGCATTAATCCCTAACCTTTATTTATTTATTGTGTTGCCGGTGTTCTTAACTGCCAGACATGCAGGAAGGATGAAAGCGTTGGGAGCTCTTAAAACGAGCGTCGCTCTTTCCAATCGTGCTGATTTGGGGTTTTCATTTTGTCATGTCGATTTTATATTCCGTTTGAACGGCGACACGTTTGGATTCCTGTGCGACGTGTTGATTGGGGGGGGGGGGTCACGTTGATTGAGTCGGATGACATCACACATTTCCCGCCGTGTGTAAAGACTGAACGTTGCCTCCGTTCTTCCCGCCCCATGTCTGACGATGGGTGGGACGTGCTCTTCAAGTATTAGCTTGGATAGATATTGTGTTTGCAGGAAGTCTTCCGAACTATTGTCAGCGTAAACCGGTTTAGTTTAGTTTCTCTCTGGCATGTATTTTATGCTCTGCATCTGTAGAAATTGTTCCGATGCTGTTTTAAATTTGCACAAAACGTGTGCCTGTAATAGCTTTCAACTGTAACTGGCTTGAGTACAATTGCACTTCATTGGAGTTCTCCGTTAGGTTGCTGCAGAACCAAAATAAAAACTAACTGTTGACTTGCATTATTTCAATACATTAAAATACCACAACCCTGATTCATTGAAGACTATAAAGATTATGAATCTGAAGCTGTACATTATTTACTTTTGTGTTTGTTCATTCTCAAAATGCTCAAGGCATCCGCATGCAGAAATAGAGAGGTTTGCACGTTAAACATTTGTGTGGGTAAATACCGGTAGTCCAGCAATATGAAGTATGCAGCTGCAGAGTTTAATCGTTACACTGGCTTTGTTTATGGCTTGTGTAAAGCATAAATGTGCTTTCTTCAGGTTCATCATTCAAATGGAAATTTATTTAGATTTTCAGAGAATAACGTAAATTGAATAGCTGAGTTTTAGACTGTTATCAGACAAAACAAACACTTTGTGGAAGTTTTTGTGCTGATTTCTGCAGAATAACTGAGTTTAAGTTTATGCATCCTAAAACGCCTTGTTTAAAACGGTTCAACACCTGAAGATGATGTCACATTGAAACCATCACTGAAGTCCATTCTATATAGAGAATTCCCTGCTTGTGTTCCAAACCTGCAGAACACAGCATGTCTATGCGGTCGGCTTTATTATTCCGGAGTTCTTCTGAACAACTGAGAATCAAGTGGCGTGTGAAAAACGATCCACGGCAACAAGTGTGAGACCTTGACTCAGAATAGAGGAGCGTGACTCACGTGGGCGTGGCATCAGCTCCTGTTGTGTGCAGCCTGGACAAGACGCACGTTCCTTATCTCGATGTGAATGGGTTCCGTCAAGATGTTAAAAACTGATATCCGAGCCTGACCTTGCGACAGAGTGACCTCAGAGCTGTGTGTGTGTGTGTGTGCGCTCAAACGGAACAGAGGCTTAGGCTCAAGGATTGTGTCTATGCACTGGAATGTGTGCTTTCCTTCAAATCATGACTCCACAACATATAGATATGTTGTACTATTTGTAGGGTAGTCCTGGAGCAGAGGTTACAAAGTCACCCTGTTAAAAATATAGATAGATAGATAGAAATATTCAAGGTAAATTAAACATCATTTAGAAGACGTGGCTAATTAAAACAAGTACTCAACACTATTGGTAATGTTTGATGTTAATAAAGTTGTTTTGTTGTTGCTCCCATGTGGCTCTTTCCCTTCCCTCATACGGTCGCCATGGAAATCGGAATAACCTGAATCGCTCCAATCAGACTGTTGCTTTGGCTCAGGTTGAAAAGTCCCTCCAGCTCCCATTGATGCAGCCGATGGTTGCTCTGCAGTCGCCCCACAGACCGTGAGATGACCAGTGGGTGGACCTGACAATGGAACATCAAGGAGGCAAATGACTCAGACTCAAACATCGGGCGTGTCGATAAAAGCCGCATGAATATGCAAATAGCAGCGGCTGAGCGCCGGGGCCAGAGTGACATGCTGCAGGTTGAAGTGCTGCACATGCTTTTACTGTCTGGGCCAATCAGCTCTGAATGCATCATCACATCTAAACCCTTCACACTGACTATGTGTGTGTGCGTGTGTGTGTGTGTGCGTGTGTGCGCAGTGGCTTCAAAAACGCTGCATGAACATATGACTGGAGATCTTTCCATACGCGATGGGGAAACAGTACAGATCTGAGACCGAACCCATCGTATACCGTTCAATGTTGATGCCCCTAACCGTTGCAATACAGATGTGACGTCCGAACACATCTGCACTGAATGTTACTGAATACATATGAAAGTGAGAAAGCTTTCATTCGGCGACCCCTTACTGCTCCAGTGGAGATGCTCAGTTACACCAAACAAACTGGTTCTCCTGAGTTTCAGGTGTATCTTTCTAGGAATTTGTTTTTTTTTTTAGATATGAAGCGTGGGGGTTGCTTCTGGAGTACGGGGTCCGGGGGGGGGGGGGGGGGGGGGGGGGGCCTTTGGTGAGGACTGTCTGGTCCCGGTACAGTTGAAGTCAGAGATGGACTTGAAGTTGATCTCCAAGAGTTCAACTATCTTGGAGTCTTGTGGAGCGCGATGCAGCATCTTCTGGAAATAAAACTGAATTGAATTAATTTGTTTTTCCACCATTGGAGTAAAAGGACTGTTGGATTTTTATTAAACAAATCTTTTTTTTTTGTAGTATCCCTGATGCGGCCCAACCTCATCCCGACTCTGCCCCCTGCGGCCCCCCAGGTAATTTGAGACAGAGACTCCTGGTTTAGATTGCTCTTCAGTCTCCTATACGCTTTGACGCAGTTCGAGGTTTTGACCACAGGAGGGCGCCCTTTCCCCATGATTTCTCCTCTTATCCTGCTGCTTTCTTTTTGTTTGTGGAATGAATTTAGCAGCTTCTTGGATCAGGTCTAAACTCCAGTGTAAAGCCTGACAGTGATTTATCAAGTTAAACCTTCATGTTTAATGAAATAGTCAATAATTACAAGCTTGAATCATTAAACGTTATTGAGAATCTAACCAAACAAGTTATTTAGTGTTATGAGACAGGTGCTGCACTTATTTATCTGTAGCTTAAATAACTGAAATGAAAGTGTTTGCCTTAAAATGTTATCTTGTATATTTGGGATAAACAAACCTGAATCATTTGTCCTTTCCATGTAATGGATATAAACAAACAGTTTGACCAGCGGATCAGGGGAGTGGGAACAAAGATGAGATGCTAATATATAAAACAAATGGACTGCTTAGCTGAGAAAAAGTAATTATTAGTCAAGCTCACCTGTTATTTTAAAACCTTGCACCAAGCATTCATAAACATTATAATGTTTTATCGAGTCTGAATTGAAAAAGTGGAAATCTCGACAGGCTAATTTGGAAATGCACTGGAGGCAGACGTCTCCCACACACATACCTTTAGTTAGCGACGTGCTACCTGAACAGATGGGAAAGTCATTTTTAGTCTCCCTGTTTCCAGATATTGAGTGTTTCTCTGTTAGGATTTGAATGCCGGAGGTCTGTGATTTGCCCTTGCCCGGGGGGGGGGCACCTAGAGGTGATCTGGTTCATAAACGATGGCGTCCGGTCTGCTTTGCTGCACCCAAGAGCAGTTTGTTCTAATGGGTTCCTCTGAATCGAGCGCAGCAGTGGAGGTTCACATTTCAGAACGGGAAGTTGCCGAGGCAGTCACCCCTTGCAGTTTCGCTCAGCTATTGCTCATATGCCATTAGGCACATTAATAGGGCCACTCACCTACAACGAGCCGTTTCATTGTGACTGCCGGCATGACAAAGTTCGCCAGTGGAGCTGAAATCGTCACAGGAGAACGGTCGAGACGCGATGACAAAGCAAACATGAGCACAACGATGTGTTTTAAAGGCACCAGATCTGCTGCATTGCTGAGTGATGAGCAGGTTAAAGGTTGAAAATGCGGCCTTTCATGCGCCGCTATATTTTTTATGATCTCGTCTGCACAGACACAAAAGGAAACAAAATGATGAAAAGCTTCCTCACCAAACAAACGCCACAAATTCCAAAAATCATCCAATCTGACCTCGTGCTCAGGCGTTTTGCACTAATTTGTTAGGGAGTCAGCCTCATTGTCAAGAAGAAAAACGGGTTTCTGTTGACCGAAAGTCACCAGTCAGTCCCACAAACCATCTTATCTGAGCCAAACCCTTTATGGATCATCACCTTGTAATCCTGCACCTTTACTGCCCTCGCTGTGCACTGCTGTCAAGGAGAGGGTAATCAGCTTATCATAAAGACGAGAATTATAAAACCTCCAAAGAATTCTAAAGAATAAATCTCAGTTCAAGGTCAA